>NW_025745403.1:445434-546354 GCF_021184085.1 Oncorhynchus gorbuscha | reverse complement strand
CATAGTGTATCATAGTGTATCCTCATACATAGTGTATCATAGTGTATCTCTCATATCATAGTGTATCCTCATACATAGTGTATCATAGAGTATCCTCATACATAGTGTATCATAGTGTATCATAGTGTATCCTCATACATAGTGTATCATAGAGTATCATAGTATCATAGTGTATCCATACATAGTGTATCATAGAGTATCCTCATACATAGTGTATCAGTGTATCATAGTGTATCATAGAGTATCCTATATCATAGTGTATCATAGTGTATCCTCATACATAGTGTATCATAGTGTATATACATAGTGTATCTAGTGTATCCTCACAAATAGGTATCATAGTGTATATACATAGTGTATCCTCATACATAGTGTATCATAGTGTATCCTCATACATAGTGTATCATAGTGTATCCTCATACATAGAGTATCATAGTGTATCATAGAGTATCTCATACATAGTGTATCATAGTGTATCCTCATACATAGTGTATCATAGTGTATCATAGTGTATCATAGTGTATCTCATACATAGTGTATCATAGTGTATCATACATGGTGTATCATAGTGTATCCCATACATAGTGTCATAGTGTATCATAGTGTATCCTCACATTACATAGTGTATCATAGTGTATCCTCATACATAGTGTATCATAGGTATCCTCATACATAGTGTATCATAGTGTATCATATACATAGTGTATCATAGTGTATCATAGTGTATCCTCATACATAGTGTATCATAGAATATCATAGTGTATCCTCATACATAGTGTATCATAGTGTATCCTCATACATAGTGTAGTGTATCCTCATCATAGTGGTATCCTCATCATAGTGTATCATAGTGTATCATAGACATCATCATCCTCATACATAGTGTATCATAGTGTATCCTCATACATAGTGTATCATAGTGTAACTCATGTGTATCCTCATACATAGTGTATCATAGTGTATCATAGTGTATCCTCATACATAGTGTATCATAGTGTATCAGTGTATCCTCATACATAGTGTATCATAGTGTATCATAGTGTATCCTCATACATAGTGTATCATAGTGTATCCTCATACATAGTGTATCATAGTGTATCCTCAGTGTATCATAGTGTATCCTATACATAGTGTATCATAGTGTATCCTCATACATAGTGTATCATAGTGTATCTAGTGTATCATAGTGTATCCTCATCACATAGTGTATCATAGAGTATCTCATACATAGTGTATCATAGTGTATCCTCATACAAATAGTGTATCATAGTGTATCATTGTGTATCCTCATACATAGTGTATCATTGTGTATCATCATACATATATAGTGTATCCTCATACATATGTATCATAGTGTAGTGTATCCTCATACATAGTGTATCATAGTGTCACTCCATACATAGTGTATCATAGTGTATCCTCATACATAGTGTATCATAGAGTATCCTCATACATAGTGTATCATAGTGTATCATAGTGTATCCTCATACATAGTGTATCATAGTGTATCCTCATACATAGTGTATCATAGTGTATCATAGTGTATCCTAGTGTACATCATATCATAGTGTATCATAGTGTATCCTCATACATAGTGTATCATAGTGTATCCTCATACATAATGTATCATAGTGTATCATAGTGTATCCTCATACATAGTGTATCATAGTGTATCCCTCATACATAGTGTATCATAGTGTATCATAGTGTATCATCATACATAGTGTATCATAGTGTATCCTCATACATAGTGTATCATAGTGTATCATAGTGTATCCTCATACATATGTATCATAGTGTATCATAGTGTATCCTCATACATAGTGTATCATAGTGTATCCTCATACATAGTGTATCATAGTGTATCCCTCATACATAGTGTATCATAGTGTATCCTCATACATAGTGTATCATAGAGTATCATAGTGTATCATAGTGTATCCTCATACATAGTGTATCATAGTGTATCCTCATACATAGTGTATCATAGTGTATCATAGTGTATCATAGAGTATCATAGTGTATCCTCATACATAGTGTATCATAGTGTATCCATATACATAGTGTATCATAGTGTATCATAGTGTATCATAGTGTATCCCCATACATAGTGTATCATAGAGTATCCTCATACATAGTGTATCATAGTGTATCCTCATACATAGTGTTTCATAGAGTATCATAGAGTATCCTCATACATAGTGTATCAAAGTGTATCATCATACATAGTGTATCATAGTGTATCCTCATACATAGTGTATCATAGTGTATCATAGAGTATCCTCATACATAGTGTATCATAGAGTATCCTCATAAATAGTGTATCATAGTGTATCATAGTGTATCCTCATACATAGTGTATCATATGTATCATAGTATCATAGTATCCTCATACATAGTGTATCATAGTGTATCCTCAGTGTACATAGTGTATCATAGTGTATTCTCATACATAGTGTATCATTGTGTATCCTCATACATAGTGTATCATAGTGTATCATAGTGTATCATAGTGTATCCTCATACATAGTGTATCATAGTGTATCATAGTGTATCCTCATACATAGTGCATCATAGAGTATCATAGTGTATCATAGTGTATTCTCATACATAGTGTATCATAGTGTATCCTCATACATAGTGTATCATAGTGTATCATAGAGTATCCTCATACATAGTGTATCATAGTGTATCATAGTGTATCCTCATCATAGTGTATCATAGTGTATCCTCATATATAGTGTATCATAGTGTATCCTCATACATAGTGTATCATAGTGTATCCTCACACATAGTGTATCATAGTGTATCCTCATACATAGTGTATCATAGTGTATCATAGTGTATCATAGAGTATCATAGTGTATCCTCATACATAGTGTATCATAGTGTATCATAGTATATCATAGTGTATCCTCATACATAGTGTATCATAGTGTATCCCCATACATAGTGTATCATAGTGTATCATAGTGTATCCTCATACATAGTGTATCATAGAGTATCCATAGTGTACATAGTGTATCATAGTGTATCATAGTGTATCATAGTGTATTCACAAATAGTGTATCATAGTGTATCATTGTGTATCCTCATACATAGTGTATCATAGTGTATCCTCATACATAGTGTATCATAGTGTATCCTCATACATAGTGTATCATAGTGTATCATAGTGTATCCTCATACATAGTGTATCATAGTGTATCATAGTGTATCCTCATACATAGTGTATCATAGTGTATCCTGTGTATCATAGTGTATCATAGTGTATCATAGTGTATCCTCAGTGTATCATAGTGTATCATAGTGTATCCATACATAGTGTATCATAGTGTATCCTCATACATAGTGTATCATAGTGTATCCTCATACATAGTGTATTGTCATACATAGTGTATCATAGTGTATCCTCATACATAGTGTATCATAGTGTATCCTCATACATAGTGTATCATAGTGTATCCTCATACATAGTGTATCATAGTGTATCCTCATACATAGTGTATCATAGTGTATCCCCATACATAGTGTATCATAGTGTATCATAGTGTATCCTCATACATAGTGTATCATAGTGTATCATAGAGTATCCTCATACATAGTGTATCATAGTGTATCATAGAGTATCCTCATACATAGTGTATCATAGTGTATCATAGAGAATCCTCATACATAGTGTAGCATAGTGTATCCTCACAAATAGTGTATCATAGTGTATCATTGTGTATCCTCATACATAGTGTATCATAGTGTATCCTCATACATAGTGTATCATAGTGTATCCCATACATAGTGTATCATAGTGTATCATAGTGTATCCTCATACATAGTGTATCATAGTGTATCCCTCATACATAGTGTATCATAGTGTATCATAGTGTATCCCCATAGTGTATCATAGTGTATCATAGTGTATCCTCATACATAGTGTATCATAGTGTATCCTCATACATAATAGTGTATCATAGAGTATCATAGAGTATCCTCATACATAGTGTATCAAAGTGTATCCTCATACATAGTGTATCATAGTGTATCCTCATACATAGTGTATCATAGTGTATCATAGAGTATCCTCATACATAGTGTATCATAGTGTATCCTCACAAATAGTGTATCATAGTGTATCATTGTGTATCCTCATACATAGTGTATCATAGTGTATCATAGTGTATCCTCATACATAGTGTATCATAGAGTATCATAGTGTATCATAGTGTATCATAGTGTATTCTCATACATAGTGTATCATTGTGTATCCTCATACATAGTGTATCATAGTGTATCATAGTGTATCATAGTGTATCCTCATACATAGTGTATCATAGTGTATCATAGTGTATCCTCATACATAGTGTATCATCATCAGTATCATAGTGTATCATAGTGTATTCTCATACATAGTGTATCATAGTGTATCCTCATACATAGTGTATCATAGTGTATCATAGAGTATCCTCATACATAGTGTATCATAGTGTATCCTCATACATAGTGTATCATATTGTATCATAGTGTATCCTCATACATAGTGTATCATAGTGTATCCTCATACATAGTGTATCATAGTGTATCCTCATACATAGTGTATCATAGTGTATCCTCATACATAGTGTATCATAGTGTATCATAGTGTATCATAGAGTATCATAGTGTATCCTCATACATAGTGTATCATAGTGTATCATAGTATATCATAGTGTATCCTCATACATAGTGTATCATAGTGTATCCCCATACATAGTGTATCATAGTGTATCATAGTGTATCCTCATACATAGTGTATCATAGAGTATCCTCATACATAGTGTATCATAGTGTATCATAGTGTATCATAAATATCCTCATCATAGTGTATCATTGTGTATCCTCATACATAGTGTATCATAGTGTATCCTCATACATAGTGTATCATAGTGTATCCTCATACATAGTGTATCATAGTGTATCCTCATACATAGTGTATCATAGAGTATCCTCATACATAGTGTATCATAGTGTATCATAGTGTATCCTCACAAATAGTGTATCATAGTGTATCATTGTGTATCCTCATACATAGTGTATCATAGTGTATCCTCATACATAGTGTATCATAGAGTATCCTCATACATAGTGTATCATAGTGTATCCTCATACATAGTGTATCATAGTGTATCATAGTGTATCATCATACATAGTGTATCATAGTGTATCATGTGTATCCTCATACATAGTGTATCATAGTGTATCATTGTGTATCATCATACATAGTGTATCATAGTGTATCCTCATACATAGTGTATCATAGTGTATCCCCATACATAGTGTATCCTCATACATAGTGTATCATAGTGTATCCTCATACATAGTGTATCATAGTGTATCATAGAGTATCATAGTGTATCCTCATACATAGTGTATCATAGTGTATCCTCATACATAGTGTATCATAGAGTATCCTCATACATAGTGTATCATAGTGTATCCTCATACATAGTGTATCATAGTGTATCCTCATACATAGTGTATCATAGTGTATTATAGTGTATCATAGTGTATCCTCATACATAGTGTATCATAGTGTATCATAGTATATCATAGTGTATCCTCATACATAGTGTATCATAGTGTATCCCCATACATAGTGTATCATAGTGTATCATAGAGTATCCTCATACATAGTGTATCATAGAGTATCATAGTGTATCATAGTGTATCATAGAGTATCCTCACACATAGTGTATCATAGAGTATCATAGTGTATCATAGTGTATCCTCATACATAGTGTATCATAGTGTATCCTCATACATAGTGTATCATAGTGTATCATAGAGTATCATAGTGTATCCTCATACATAGTGTATCATAGTGTATCCTCATACATAGTGTATCATAGAGTATCCTCATACATAGTGTATCATAGTGTATCCTCATACATAGTGTATCATCATACATAGTGTATCATAGTGTATCCTCATACATAGTGTATCATAGTGTATCCTCACACATAGTGTATCATAGTGTATCCTCATACATAGTGTATCATAGTGTATCATAGAGTATCATAGTGTATCCTCATACATAGTGTATCATAGTGTATCATAGTATATCATAGTGTATCCTCATACATAGTGTATCATAGTGTATCCCCATACATAGTGTATCATAGTGTATCATAGTGTATCCTCATACATAGTGTATCATAGAGTATATCATAGTGTATCATAGTGTATCCTATCATAGTGTATCATAGTGTATCCTCACAAATAGTGTATCATAGTGTATCATTGTGTATCCACATACATAGTGTATCATAGTGTATCCTCATACATAGTGTATCATAGTGTATCATAGTGTATCATAGTGTATCCTCATACATAGAGTATCATAGTGTATCATAGTGTATCCTCATACATAGAGTATCATAGTGTATCATAGAGTATCATAGTGTATCATAGTGTATCATAGAGTATCCTCATACATAGTGTATCATAGAGTATCCTCATACATAGTGTATCATAGAGTATCCTCATACATAGTGTATCATAGAGTATCCTCATACATATTGTATCATAATGTATCATAGTGTATCTCAGTGTACATAGGGATAGTGATCTGCAGTGTATCCTCATAACAGGTAGAGACAGGGATGTGATCATAGTGTCATCCTCTCATAACAGGAGAGTACAGGGATGTATCTAGTGTCATGACTGCTCTCTAACAGAGAAACAGAGTAACAGGGATGTGATCATAGTGTTCTGTATCTAACAGGAGAGACAGGGATGTGATCTGCAGTGACATGAGTGTCTTCTAACAGGAGAGACAGAGAAACAGGGATGTGATCATAGTGTTCTGACTCCTCTAACAGGAGAGACAGAGAGACAGGGATGTGATCTGCATAGTGTTCTGACTGCTCTCTAACAGGAGAGACATACATAGTGATCTGCAGTGTTATGACTGCTCATCTAACAGGAGAGACAGGGATGTGATCTGCAGTGTTATGACTGCTCTCTAACAGGAGAGACAGAGAGACAGGGATGTGATCTGCAGTGTTCTGACTGCTCTCTAACAGGAGAGACAGGGATGTGATCTCAGTGTTCTGACTGCTCTCAACAGGAGAGACAGGGATGTGATCATAGAGTGTTCTGACTGCCTCTAACATAGAGACAGGGATGTGATCTGTAGTGTATCTGACTGCCTCTAACAGGAGAGACAGGGATGTGATCTAGTGTTCTGATGCTCTCTAACAGGAGAGACAGGGATGTGATCATAGTGTTCTGACTGCTCTCTAACAGGAGAGACAGGGATGTGATCATAGTGTATTAGTGATCCTCTAACAGGAGACACAGGGATGTGATCTGTAGTGTTCTGACTGCTCTCTAACAGGAGAGAGAGAATCAGGGATGTGATCTGTAGTGTTCTCACTGCTCTCTAGATTGAAACACTAAAATATCCCCGGACAGGAAGAGATGGAGGAACGTAATCAAGGCTTTACGCACCATTGGCACGATGAGGCCTAAGTAAGTAAATGGCAGTTTTGTGATGCTCTTCCCCCTGTCCCTACAACCCCCAGCATGCTCTTTGTTCTCTACCTCTTCCTGGAAGAGGTTCTGTCGGTTCTTTAGGGCTCGGAGGCGGTTCTGTTTGTCCTCGTGCTCCAGGTGCTCGTCAGGAGGCTGGAAGTAGCCAATCAGATCCTGCAGACTCAAACTGACCGACTCGATCGGCAGGTCGAGGGTCGAGGTCTTTCCTTTTTTACTGAGGGTGTCCAGACCCCTGGAACACAGAGAGAGACGTTACTGAGGGTGTCCAGACCCCTGGAACACAGAGAGAGACGTTACTGAGGGTGTCCAGACCCTGGAACACAGAGAGAGACGTTACTGGGGGTGTCCAGACCCCTGGAACACAGAGAGAGACGTTATCTGAGGGTGTCCAGACCCCTGGAACACAGAGAGAGACGTTACTGAGGGCGTCCAGACCCCTGGAACACAGAGAGATCGTTACTGGGGGTGTCCAGACCCCTGGAACACAGAGAGAGACGTTCTCTGAGGGTGTCCAGACCCCTGGAACACAGAGAGAGACGTTACTGAGGGTGTCCAGACCCCTGGAACACAGAGAGAGACGTTACTGAGGGTGTCCAGACCTCTGGAACACAGAGAGAGACGTTACTGTCCAGACCCCTGGAACACAGAGAGACGATTACTGGGGGTGTCCAGACCCCTGGAACACAGAGAGAGACGTTACTGAGGGTGTCCAGACCCCTGGAACACAGGAGAGACGTTACTGAGGGCGTCCAGACCCCTGGAACACAGAGATGTGATCTGGGGTGTCCAGACCCCTGGAACACAGAGAGAGACGTTACTGAGGGTGTCCAGACCCCTGGAACACAGAGAGAGACGTTACTGAGGGTGTCCAGACCCCTGGAACACAGAGAGAGACGTTACTGAGGGTGTCCAGACCTCTGGAACACAGAGAGAGACGTTACTGGGGGTGTCCAGACCCCTGGAACACAGAGAGACGTTACTGGGGGTGTCCAGACCCTGGAACACAGAGAGAGACGTTACTGGGGTGTCCAGACCCCTGGAACACAGAGAGAGACGTTACTGGGGGTGTCCAGACCCCTGGAACACACAGAGAGACGTTACTGGGGGTGTCCAGACCCTGGAACACAGAGAGAGACGCATACTGAGGGTGTCCAGACCCCTGGAACACAGAGAGAGACGTTCTGAGGGTGTCCAGACCCCTGGAACACAGAGAGAGACGTTACTGGGGTGTCCAGACCCCTGGAACACAGAGAGAGACGTTACTGAGGGTGTCCAGACCCTGGAACACAGAGAGAGACGTTACTGAGGGCGTCCAGACCCCTGGAACACAGAGAGAGACGTTACTGGGGGTGTCCAGACCCCTGGAACACAGAGAGAGACGTTACTGAGGGTGTCCAGACCCCTGGAACACAGAGAGACGTTACTGAGGGTGTCCAGACCCCTGGAACACAGAGAGAGACGTTACTGAGGGTGTCCAGACCTCTGGAACACAGAGAGAGACGTTACTGGGGGTGTCCAGACCCCTGGAACACAGAGAGAGACGTTACTGGGGGTGTCCAGACCCCTGGAACACAGAGAGACGTTACTGAGGGTGTCCAGACCCCTGGAACACAGAGAGACGTTACTGAGGGTGTCCAGACCCCTGGAACACAGAGAGACTTACTGGGGGTGTCCAGACCCCTGGAACACAGAGAGAGACGTTACTGAGGGTGTCCAGACCCTGGAACACAGAGAGAGACGTTACTGAGGGTGTCCAGACCCCTGGAACACAGAGAGAGACGTTACTGAGGGTGTCCAGACCTCTGGAACACAGAGAGAGACGTTACTGGGGGTGTCCAGACCCCTGGAACACAGAGAGAGACGTTACTGGGGGTGTCCAGACCCCTGGAACACAGAGAGAGACGTTACTGGGGGTGTCCAGACCCCTGGAACACAGAGAGAGACGTTACTGGGGGTGTCCAGACCCCTGGAACACAGAGAGAGACGTTACTGGGGTGTCCAGACCCCTGGAACACAGAGAGAGACGTTACTGGGGTGTCCAGACCCCTGGAACACAGAGAGACGTTACTGGGGGTGTCCAGACCCTGGAACACAGAGAGAGACGTTACTGGGGGTGTCCAGACCCCTGGAACACAGAGAGAGACGTTACTGAGGGTGTCCAGACCCTGGAACACAGAGGGAGACGTTACTGGGGTGTCCAGACCCCTGGAACACAGAGAGAGACGTTACTGGGGTGTCCAGACCCCTGGAACACAGAGAGACGTTACTGAGGGTGTCCAGACCCCTGGAACACAGAGAGAGACGTTACTGAGGGTGTCCAGACCCCTGGAACACAGAGAGAGACGTTACTGAGGGTGTCCAGACCCCTGGAACACAGAGAGAGACGTTACTGAGGGTGTCCAGACCCCTGGAACACAGAGAGAGAGAGAGACGTTACTGAGGGTGTCCAGACCCCTGGAACACAGAGAGAGACGTTACTGAGGGTGTCCAGACCCCTGGAACACAGAGAGAGACGTTACTGGGGGTTTCCAGACCCCTGGAACACAGAGAGAGACGTTACTGAGGGTGTCCAGACCCCTGGAACATAGAGAGAGACGTTACTGAGGGTGCCCAGACCCCTGGAACACAGAGAGAGGCGTTACTGAGGGTGTCCAGACCCCTGGAACACAGAGAGAGACGTTACTGAGGGTGTCCAGACCCCTGGAACACAGAGGGAGACGTTACTGAGGGTGTCCAGACCCCTGGAACACAGAGAGAGACGTTACTGAGGGTGTCCAGACCCCTAGAACACAGAGAGAGACATTACTGAGGGTGTCCAGACCCCTGGAACACAGAGAGAGACGTTACTGAGGGTGTCCAGACCCCTGGAACACAGAGAGAGACGTTACTGAGGGCGTCCAGACCCCTGGAACACAGAGAGAGACGTTACTGAGGGTGTCCAGACCCCTAGAACACAGAGAGAGACATTACTGAGGGTGTCCAGACCCCTGGAACACAGAGAGAGACGTTACTGAGGGTGTCCAGACCCCTGGAACACAGAGAGAGACGTTACTGAGGGTGTCCAGACCCCTGGAACAAAGAGAGAGACGTTACTGGGGGTGTCCAGACCCCTGGAACACAGAGAGAGACGTTACTGAGGGTGTCCAGACCCCTGGAACACAGAGAGAGACGTTACTGAGGGTGTCCAGACCCCTGGAACACAGAGAGAGACGTTACTGAGGGTGTCCAGACCCCTGGAACACAGAGAGAGACGTTACTGGGGGTGTCCAGACCCCTGGAACACAGAGAGAGACGTTACTGGGGGTGTCCAGACCCCTGGAACACAGAGAGAGACGTTACTGAGGGTGTCCAGACCCCTGGAACACAGAGAGACGTTACTGAGGGCGTCCAGACCCCTGGAACACAGAGAGAGACGTTACTGAGGGTGTCCAGACCCCTAGAACACAGAGAGAGACGTTACTGAGGGTGTCCAGACCCCTGGAACACAGAGAGAGACGTTACTGAGGGTGTCCAGACCCCTGGAACACAGAGAGAGACGTTACTGAGGGTGTCCAGACCCCTGGAACAAAGAGAGAGACGTTACTGGGGGTGTCCAGACCCCTGGAACACAGAGAGAGACGTTACTGAGGGTGTCCAGACCCCTGGAACACAGAGAGAGACGTTACTGAGGGTGTCCAGACCCCTGGAACACAGAGAGAGACGTTACTGAGGGTGTCCAGACCCCTGGAACACAGAGAGAGACGTTACTGGGGGTGTCCAGACCCCTGGAACACAGAGAGAGACGTTACTGGGGGTGTCCAGACCCCTGGAACACAGAGAGAGAGAGAGACGTTACTGAGGGTGTCCAGACCCCTGGAACACAGAGAGAAGAAGACGTTGACTCAGATGTAAAGTGTAAAATGTCTCATTTCACATATTGATCCAACGGTTCGATTGATCCAACTTAAGTGTAAAGTCAAGGTTTCCGCAGCGTCTGTGGAGTCTACTGTATCTGTCTGTGGAGTCTACTGTATCTGTCTGTGGAGTCTACTGTATCTGTCTGTGGAGTCTACTGTATCTGTCTGTGTAGTCTACTGTATCTGTCTGTGTAGTCTACTGTATCTGTGTAGTCTACAGTATCTGTGTAGTCTACTGTATCTGTGTAGTCTACTGTATCTGTGTAGTCTACTGTATCTGTGTAGTCTACAGTATCTGTGGAGTCTACTGTATCTGTCTGTGTAGGCTACTGTATCGGTCTGTGGAGTCTACTGTATCTGTGTAGGCTACTGTATTGGTCTGTGTAGTATACTGTGTCTGTCTGTGTAGTCTACTGTGTCTGTCTGTGTGGGCTACTGTATCTGTATGTGTAGGCTACTGTATCTGTGTGTGTAGGCTACTGTATCTGTGTGTGTAGGCTACTGTATGTGCGTGTAGGCTACTGTATCTGTGTAGGCTACTGTATCTGTGTAGGCTACTGTATCTGTGTGTGCAGGCTACTGTGTGTGTGTGTATCCCCATGTTTCACCTAGAGGAGTGTGTACGGTGTATCCCCATGTTCCACCTAGAGGAGTGTGTATCACCTAGAGGAGTGTGTATCACCTAGAGGAGTGTGTATCCCCATGTTTCACCTAGAGGAGTGTGTATCCCCATGTATCCCCTAGAGGAGTGTGTGCGGTGTATCCCCTAGAGGAGTGTGTATCCCCATGTTCCACCTAGAGGAGTGTGTACGGTGTATCCCCATATTCCACCTAGAGGAGTGTGTATCACCTAGAGGAGTGTGTATCACCTAGAGGAGTGTGTATCCCCATGTATCCCCTAGAGGAGTGTATCCCCATGTTCCACCTAGAGGAGTGTGTATCTCCATGTTTCACCTAGAGGAGTGTGTGTCCCCATGTTCCACCTAGAGGAGTGTGTATCCCCATGTTTCACCTAGAGGAGTGTGTATCACCTCCACCTAGAGGAGTGTGTATCCCCATGTTCCACCTAGAGGAGTGTGTATGTCCATGTTTCACCTAGAGGAGTGTGTATGTTCCACCTAGAGGAGTGTGTATCCCCATGTTTCACCTAGAGGAGTGTGTATCACCTAGAGGAGTGTGTATCCCCATGTTTCACCTAGAGGAGTGTGTATCTCCATGTTCCACCTAGAGGAGTGTGTATCCCCATGTTCCACCTAGAGGAGTGTGTATCCCAGAGGAGTGTGTATCTCCATGTATCCCCTAGAGGAGTGTGTATCTCCATGTATCCCCTAGAGGAGTGTGTATCCCCATGTTCCACCTAGAGGAGTGTGTATCCCCGAGGAGTGTGTATCTCCATGTATCCCCTAGAGGAGTGTGTATCTCCATGTATCCCCTAGAGGAGTGTGTATCCCCATGTTCCACCTAGAGGAGTGTGTACGGTGTATCCCCATGTTTCACCTAGAGGAGTGTGTGCGGTGTATCACCTAGAGGAGTGTGTGTCCCCATGTTCCACCTAGAGGAGTGTGTATCTCCATGTATCCCCTAGAGGAGTGTGTATCCCCATGTTCCACCTAGAGGAGTGTGTACGGTGTATCCCCATGTTTCACCTAGAGGAGTGTGTGCGGTGTATCACCTAGAGGAGTGTGTGTCCCCATGTTCCACCTAGAGGAGTGTGTACGGTGTATCCCCTAGAGGAGTGTGTGTATCTCCATGTCCCACCTAGAGGAGTGTGTACGGTGTATCCCCTAGAGGAGTGTGTGCGGTGTATCCCCTAGAGGAGTGTGTATCCCCATGTATCCCCTAGAGGAGTGTGTATCTCCATGTATCCCCTAGAGGAGTGTGTATCTCCATGTATCCCCTAGAGGAGTGTGTATCTCCATGTATCCCCTAGAGGAGTGTGTATCCCCATGTATCCCCTAGAGGAGTGTGTATCTCCATGTATCCCCTAGAGGAGTGTGTACGGTGTATTCCCTAGAGGAGTGTGTATCCCCTAGAGGAGTGTGTATCTCCATGTTCCACCTAGAGGAGTGTGTATCCTCTAGAGGAGTGTATCCCCTAGAGGAGTGTGTATCCCCTAGAGGAGTGTGTATCCCCATGTAGAGGAGTGTGTATCCCCATGTATCCCCTAGAGGAGTGTGTATCCCCATGTATCCCCTAGAGGAGTGTGTATCTCCATGTTCCACCTAGAGGAGTGTGTATCCCCATGTTCCACCTAGAGGAGTGTGTATCCCCATGTTCCACCTAGAGGAGTGTGTATCCCCATGTTCCACCTAGAGGAGTGTGTATCCCCATGTTCCACCTAGAGGAGTGTGTATCCCCATGTATCACCTAGAGGAGTGTGTACGGTGTATCCCCTAGAGGAGTGTGTATCTCCTAGAGGAGTGTGTATCCCCATGTATCCCCTAGAGGAGTGTGTATCCCCTAGAGGAGTGTGTATCCCCATGTATCCCCTAGAGGAGTGTGTATCCCCTAGAGGAGTGTGTATCCCCATGTATCCCCTAGAGGAGTGTGTATCCCCTAGAGGAGTGTGTACGGTGTATCCCCTAGAGGAGTGTGTATCCCCTAGAGGAGTGTGTGTCCCCATGTTCCACCTAGAGGAGTGTGTATCCCCTAGAGGAGTGTGTATCCCCTAGAGGAGTGTGAGTGTGTATCACCTAGAGGAGTGTACGGTGTATCCCCATGTATCACCTAGAGGAGTGTGTACGGTGTATCCCCATGTATCACCTAGAGGAGTGTGTACGGTGTATCCCCTAGAGGAGTGTGTATCCCCATGTATCACCTAGGTGTATCCCCATGTATCACCTAGAGGAGTGTGTACGGTGTATCCCCTAGAGGAGTGTGTATCCCCATGTTTCACCTAGAGGAGTGTGTACGGTGTATCCCCTAGAGAGGTGTGTGCGGTGAGGAGTGTGTGCGGTGTATCCCCACCTGATGAATCGGTTGAACAGGAAGACGGTACTGCGTATGACCCGTGCGGTACGGGACTCCTCGTGTTGTGAGCGGGACAGGGTCAACCCATCGTCCATGTGACCCTCGTGGTGCATGATGGCCTGAAACAGACACATTGTCACGTTCTGCAGACGCCGAGACAGAACGGGAGAGGTTTTCTGACACGGTTAGCTTTCACACTGTTAGCTTAGCATTGAGACAGAACGGGAGGTTTCTGACACTGTTAGCTTAGCATTGAGACAGAACGGGAGGTTTCTGACTGTTATCTTTGACACTGTTAGCTTAGCATTGGGACAGAACGGGAGGTTTCTGACTGTTATCTTTGACACTGTTAGCTTAGCATTGAGACAGAACGGGAGGTTTCTGACTGTTATCTTTGACACTGTTAGCTTAGCATTGAGACAGAACGGGAGAGGTTTTCTGACACAGTTAGCTTAGCATTGAGACAGAACGGGAGGTTTTCTGACACAGTTAGCTTAGCATTGAGACAGAACGGGAGGTTTCTGACACGGTTAGCTTTCACACTGTTAGCTTAGCATTGAGACAGAACGGGAGGTTTCTTTGACACTGTTAGCTTAGCATTGAGACAGAACGGGAGGTTTCTGACTGTTATCTTTGACACTGTTAGCTTAGCATTGGGACAGAACGGGAGGTTTCTGACTGTTATCTTTGACACTGTTAGCTTAGCATTGAGACAGAACGGGAGGTTTCTGACACTGTTAGCTTAGCATTGAGACAGAACGGGAGAGGTTTTCTGACACAGTTAGCTTAGCATTGAGACAGAACGGGAGGTTTCTGACACTGTTAGCTTAGCATTGAGACAGAACAGGAGGTTTCTGACTGTTGTAACTTTAATGTGTTTGAGTTAATGTTTAAGTTCATTCTTTGAGCTGAGATATTTGAGATAATTCTTTAGATTTATTTGCATATGTAATTGTATTGGGTTGTGTTGAATTGTGCTTTTTGACTGCAAGTCCCAGAATGCCTTGCGAGAGGAATGAGTGATAATGCGCCAATTATGTGCAGGTGTTTAGTGATTGTGGCTGACTTTCCGTCAGCATATTACCTGCATTGCTCTGTACCACAACCATTGTTGTTAAATGTAACGTAAACAAGTATTCTTACTAAAAGAAGCTTTCTTATCAAAACCGACGTCCCGAGTCATTACTAAGAAGTTAGCAAATCTAAGACTGACACTGTTAGCTTAGCATTGAGACAGAACGGGAGAGGTTTTCTGACACAGTTAGCTTAGCATAATGGCTACGCCCAAAACATCATTACACCACACTGCAAATTCACACAACTCAGAGGTTAAACTGAACCTCTCTCATCAGAACATGTCCCTCACTGAAAACCCACCTTGCTGAATAGAGAAATGTCACATCCGCAAACAGGCAGACAGAACGGCTGGCTCTTTGACACTGTTAGCTTAGCATAATAATGCTAATGGTTTTATTCATCAGAATGAGTGTGTTTCTGACACTGTTAGCTTAGCATAATAATGCTAATGGTTTTATTCATCAGAATGAGTGTGTTTCTGACACTGTTAGCTTAGCATAATAATGCTAATGGTTTTATTCATCAGAATGAGTGTGTTTCTGACACGGTTAGCTTAGCCTAATGGCTTTAATTATATGATATAAGCGTAGCTTAATGGTTTAATTCCAGCGAGACAGCCTGGAGCTGATTGAGAAGAGCTCGTTAGAAAGACATTTATAAAAGTCTGTGAGTCATAACTGCTCCTGCTAGACGCCAGGATTGTTAGTCGACCGGCTGAGGAAACCATGGAGACGAGCTGAGACCAGACACCTTCTCCTGGGGACCAGGCTGGGTCCTACAGCATCCTCTCTATAGACCAGATAACTTCTCCTGGGGACCAGGCTGGGCCCTACAGCATCCTCTCTATAGACCAGATAACTTCTCCTGGGGACCAGGCTGAGCCCTACAGCATCCTCTCTATAGACTAGATAATCTCCACCCAGCACAGCCAGAAGAGGACTGGCCACTCCTCATAGCCTGGTTCCTCTCTAGGTTTCTTCCTAGGTTTTGGCCTTTCTAGGGAGTTTTTCCTAACCACCGAGCTTCTACACCTGCGTTGTTTGCTGTTTGGGGATTTAGGCTGAGTTTCTGTACAGCACTTTGAGATATCAGCTGATGTAAAAAGGGCTTCATAAATACATTTGATTGATTGATTGACTGGGGACTCAGAAGGGTCCTATACCTATTCCCTATGAAGTGCACTACTTTTGAACAGAGCCCTATGAGCCCTGGTCAGAAGTAGTGCCCTATGAAGGGCACTAATGTTAATAGGGTTGAAGCTGGGACGCAGGCTGTGTTTTAGATCTTCTGATGAGGTGAGGTTCACCTCTCATGCTGCAGGCTGATGTCCACTCCTCTTCCCACATGTTGTTACGTTACAGCCTTATTCTAAAATGGATGACATTTTTAAAATGGTTCCTAATTAATCTACACACAATACCACATAATGACAAAGCGAAGAAAAACATTAGAAATGTTTGGAAATGTATTCAAAATAAAACACAACGGAAATATTAAACAGAAATACCTTATTTACATAAGTATTCAGACCCTTTGCTATGAGACTCTAAATTGAGCTCAGGTGCATCCTGTTTCCATTGATCATCCTTGAGATGCTTCTACAACTTGATTGGAGTCCGACTGTGGTAAATTAATTTGAGTGGACATGATTTGGAAAGGTACACATCTGTCTATATAAGGTCCCACAGTGCATTTTCAGAGCAAAAACCAAGCCATGGGGTTGAAGGAGTTGTCCGTAGATCTCAGAGACAGGATTGTGTCGAGGCACAGATCTGGGCAAGAGTACCAATACATTTCTGCAGCATTGAACAATCTCAGAGACAGTGACCTCCATCATTCTTAAATGGAAAAAGTGTGGAACTACCAACACTCTTCCTAGATCTGGCCGTCCGGACAAACTGGGCAATCGGGGGAGAAGGGCCTTGGTCAGGGAGGGGACCAAGAACCCGATGGTCACTCTGACAGAGCTCTAGAGTTCCTCTGTGGAGATGGGAGAAGCTTTATGGTAGAGTGACCAGATGGAAGCCAGTCCTCAGTAAAAAAACACATGACAGCCCTCTTGGAATTTGCCAAAAGGCACCTAAAGACTCTCAGACCGTGAGAAACAAGATTCTCTGCTCTGATGAAACCAAGATTGAACTCTTCGGCCTGAATGCAAAGCATCACGTCTGGAGGAAACCTGGCACCATCCCTTCGGTGAAGCATGGTGGTGCTTCAGGGTTTTCAGGATCTCAGACTGGGGTGAAGGTTCACCTTCCAATAGGACAACGACCCTAAGCACACAGCCAAGACAACGCAGGAGTGGCTTTGGACAAGTCTCTGAATGTCCTTCTGTGGCCGAGCCGGAGCCCGGACTTGAACCTGAAAATATCTGTGCAGCGACGCTCCCCATCCAACCTGACAGAGCTGGAGAGGATCTGACAGAGCTGGAGAGGAGAAGGAGAATGGGAGAAACTCCCCATCCAACCTGACAGAGCTGGAGAGGATCTGTAGAGGAGAATGAAACTCCCCATCCAACCTGACAGAGCTGGAGAGGATCTGTAGAGGAGAATGGGAGAAACTCCCATCCAGCCTGACAGAGAGGAGAGAAGGAAACTCCCCATCCAGCCTGACAGAGCTTGAGAGGATCTGAGAGGAGAATGAAACTCCCCATCCAGCCTGACAGAGCTGGAGAGGATCTGTAGAGGAGAATGAAACTCCCCATCCAGCCTGACAGAGCTGGAGAGGATCTGTAGAGGAGAATGGGAGAAACTCCCCATCCAGCCTGACAGAGAGGATCTGTAGAGGAGAATGGGAGAAACTCCCCATCCAGCCTGACAGAGCTGGAGAGGATCTGTAGAGGAGAATGGGAGAAACTCCCCATCCAGCCTGACAGAGAGGATCAGCCTCCAGCCTGACAGAGCTTGAGAGGATCTGCCTGACAGAGAAGAATAGAGAAGAATGAAACTCCCCAAATACAGGTGAGCCAAGTTTGTAGCGTCCTACCCAAGAAGATTCTAGGATGTGATCGCTGCCAAAGGTGAATTTCTAAAAACCTTTTTTTTGCTTTGTCATTATGGTGTATTGTGATGTCATTATGTAGTATTGTGATGTCATTATGGGGTATTGTGATGTCATTATGTAGTATTGTGATGTCATTATGGTGTATTGTGATGTCATTATGGGGTATTGTGATGTCATTATGGGGTATTGTGATGTCCTTATGGGGTATTGTGATGTCATTATGGGGTATTGTGATGTCATTATGGGGTATTGTGATGTCATTATGGGGCATTATGGGGTATTGTGATGTCATTATGGGGTATTGTGGGTCAGAGGAGCAGAGAAGAGAGGAGACAGTGATGTGCTGTACCGTATGGTAATGGTCAGGCTGTACTGTATTGTGGGTCAGAGGAGCAGAGAGGAGAGGAGACTGTACCTTCCTCTGCACGCCGCCCATTCGTGCACACTTAGCGTCCATGGCCTGGTAGGTGAGCCACAGACAGGTGTCCACATGTTGGATATAACACACGGAGTCCCCATACTTGATATCAGGAACACCCATACCATCCACCTCCTTCTTTGGCCCCAAGTCCAGCTTTTCCTGGACAAGGAATGGAGATGAGACATGATGATTAATGAACATCATTTATAATAACAGGGACAGGGGGTTGTAGTTCGGTATGAAGCACAGCTGAGTGCCAGCAATGTATTAGATGTGATATATTCATTATTAACAGACTGTAGTGCAGAATGACCCCTGACCTCTCTCTCTCTCTCTCTCTCTCTCTCTCTCTCTCTCTCTCTCTCTCTCTCTCTCTCTCTCCTCTCTCTCCCCCTCTCTCCCTCTCTCTCTCTCTCTCCCCCTCTCTCTCCCCCTCTCTCTCTCTCTCTCTCTCTAGATGCAGAGAGCTGTAGGAACCATTAGAGGACAGCTAGATGCAGAGAGCTGTAGGAACCATTAGAGGACAGCTAGATGCAGAGAGCTGTAGGAACCAGTAGAGGACAGAGAGCTGTAGGAACCAGTAGAGGACAGCTAGATGCAGAGAGCTGTAGGAACCAGTAGAGGACAGCTTGATGCAGAGAGCTGTAGGAACCATGAGAGGACAGCTAGATGCAGAGAGCTGTAGGAACCAGTAGAGGACAGAGAGCTGTAGGAACCAGTAGAGGACAGCTAGATGCAGAGAGCTGTAGGAACCATTAGAGGACAGAGAGCTGTAGGAACCAGTAGAGGACAGCTAGATGCAGAGAGCCGTAGGAACCATTAGAGGACAGCTAGATGTAGAGAGCTGTAGGAACCAGTAGAGGACAGACAGATGCACAGAGCTGTAGGAACCATTAGAGGACAGCTAGATGCAGAGAGCCGTAGGAACCATTAGAGGACAGCTGGATGCAGAGAGCTGTAGGAACCAGTAGAGGACAGCTAGATGCAGAGAGCTGTAGGAACCATTAGATGACAGCTGGATGCAGAGAGCTGTAGGAACCAGTAGAGGACAGCTAGATGTAGAGAGCTGTAGGAACCTGTAGAGGACAGCTAGATGCAGAGAGCTGTAGGAACCATTAGAGGACAGCTGGATGCAGAGAGCTGTAGGAACCAGTAGAGGACAGCTAGATGCAGAGAGCTGTAGGAACCATTAGAGGACAGCTAGATGCAGAGAGCTGTAGGAACCAGTAGAGGACAGAGAGCTGTAGGAACCAGTAGAGGAACTATTAGACGACAGCTAGATGCAGAGAGCCATAGGAACCATTAGAGGACAGCTGGATGCAGAGAGCTGTAGGAACCAGTAGAGGACAGCTAGATGCAGAGAGCTGTAGGAACCATGAGAGGACAGCTAGATGCAGAGAGCTGTAGGAACCATGAGAGGACAGCTAGATGCAGAGAGCTGTAGGAACCATGAGAGGACAGCTAGATGCAGAGAGCTGTAGGAACCATGAGAGGACAGCTAGATGCAGAGAGCTGTAGGAACCATGAGAGGACAGCTAGATGCAGAGAGCTGTAGGAACCATGAGAGGACAGCTAGATGCAGAGAGCTGTAGGAACCATGAGAGGACAGCTAGATGCAGAGAGCTGTAGGAACCATGAGAGGACAGCTAGATGCAGAGAGCTGTAGGAACCCATCACTACACATCCATCTGTTTCTATATAACCGCAGCACCCAGCTTCCATCACCCAACATCTCACTACCAGAGACTCCAGCCCCCGTGTGTGTGTGTGTTCATTAGTTTTCATGGCTGAGCCACTGTGTGTGTGTGTGTGTGTGTGTGTGTGTGTGTGTGTGTGTGTGTGTGTGTGTGTGTGTGTGTGTGTGTGTGTGTGTGTGTGTGTGTGTGTGTGTGTGTGTGTGTGTGTGTGTGTGTGTGTTCATTAGTTTGCATGGCTGAGCCACTGTCTGGCTGAGCCACTGTGTGTGTGTGTGTGTGTGTGTGTGTGTGTGTGTGTGTGTGTGTGTGTGTGTGTGTGTGTGTGTGTGTGTGTGTGTGTGTGTGTGTGTGTTCATTAGTTTGCATGGCTGAGCCACTGTCTGTGTGTGTGTGTGTGTGTGTGTGTGTGTGTGTGTGTGTGTGTGTGTGTGTGTGTGTGTGTGTGTGTGTGTGTGTGTGTGTGTGTGTGTGTGTGTGTGTGTGTGTGTGTGTGTGTGTGTGTGTGTGTGTGTGTGTGTGTGTGTGTGTGTTCATTAGTTTGCATGGCTGAGCCACTGTCTGTGTGTGTGTGTGTGTGTGTGTGTGTGTGTGTGTGTGTGTGTGTGTGTGTGTTCATTAGTTTGCATGGCTGAGCCACTGTCTGTGTGTCTGTGCGTGCGTGCGTGCGTGCGTGCGTGCGTGCGTGTGTATATAGCCGGGCTGAAGTGTACCTTGGAGGGCCGGAAACAGAAGGCAGTAGACTTGACATCAGCCTTCTCCTTGTCCATCAGCAGCAGGCCCTTATCCTCCATGATACTGAGGTACTTCCCCGTGGTCACATGACGGAGACGGAAGGGTTGACCCCAGCGGGTGTGGCTGCCGCTCCACCTAGAGAGAGAGAGGGAGAGAGAGAGAGAGAGAGAGAGAGAGAGAGAGAGAGAGAGAGAGAGAGAGAGAGAGAGAGAGAGAGAGAGAGAGAGAGGGAGAGAGGGAGAGAGGGAGAGAGGGAGAGAGAGAGAGAGGGAGAGAGGAGAGAGGGAGAGAGGGAGAGGAGGGATCAGAACACAACAGAACACAACACAACACAACACAACACAACAGAACACAACACAACAGAACAGAACAGAACACAACAGAACACAACAGAACAGAACAGAACAGAACACAACACAACACAACACAACAGAACACAACACAACACAACAGAACACAACACAACACAACACAACACAACAGAACACAACACAACACAACAGAACACAACACAACAGAACAGAACACAGAACAGAACACAACACAACACAACCCAGCAGAACCCAACAGAACACAGCAGAACCCAACAGAACACAACAGAACACAGCAGAACCCAACAGAACACAACAGAACACAACAGGCTACAGAGGGCAGAGTATTTATATTCTGTCCTCATCAGAACCCATGAACACTACAGTATGTCCAATCAGCCCTGATACAAAACAAGGAGAGAAATCTCTGTGTTATCAGGGGACTACTGTCATGCTGTTAGTAATTAGACACTTCACTGCAAACAGTCTGTGTGTCTATGACTCTGGATGGGAGGAGGGCTCGTCTTCCCTCCACAGACTGGGGCTGACAGAGACACTGTACACCACGTTGGCAGTGGGCCCCGCTGACAGAGACACTGTACACCACGTTGGCAGTGGGCCCCGCTGACAGAGACACTGTACACCACGTTGGCAGTGGGCCCCTGCCCTCTCACGGAGACATCTCCCTGCCCTCTCACGGAGACATCTCCCTGTCCTCTCACGGAGACATCTCCCTGCCCTCTCACGGAGACATCTCCCTGCCCTCTCACGGAGACATCTCCCTGCCCTCTCACGGAGACATCTCCATGCCCTCTCACAGAGACATCTCCATGCCCTCTCACGGAGACATCTCCATGCCCTCTCACGGAGACATCTCCCTGCCCTCTCACGGAGACATCTCCATGCCCTCTCACGGAGACATCTCCCTGCCCTCTCACAGAGACATCTCCCTGCCCTCTCACAGAGACATCTCCCTGATCTACACTGCTGGGGTCAGAGTGTTAATGGTCTCTGTAGAGTGATAACATTACAGTGTCTATAGAGTGTTAATATTACATTTATATTTATCCCTGTGGTTCCTGTCTCTCTGTACCAGTGTATTTATCCCTGTGTTTCCTGTCTCTCTGTACCAGTGTATTTATCCCTGTGTTTCCTGTCTCTCTGTACCAGTGTATTTATCCCTGTGTTTCCTGTCTCTCTGTACCAGTGTATTTATCCCTGTGTTTCCTGTCTCTCTGTACCAGTGTATTTATCCCTGTGTTTCCTGTCTCTCTGTACCAGTGTATTTATCCCTGTGTTTCCTGTCTCTCTGTACCAGTGTATTTATCCCTGTGTTTCCTGTCTCTCTGTACCAGTGTATTTATCCCTGTGTTTCCTGTCTCTCTGTACCAGTGTATTTATCCCTGTGTTTCATGTCTCTCTGTACCAGTGTATTTATCCCTGTGTTTCCTGTCTCTCTGTATCAGTGTATTTATCCCTGTGTTTCCTGTCTCTCTGTGCCAGTGTATTTATCCCTGTGTTTCCTGTCTCTCTGTACCAGTGTATTTATCCCTGTGTTTCCTGTCTCTCTGTACCAGTGTATTTATCCCTGTGTTTCCTGTCTCACTGTACCAGTGTATTTATCCCTGTGTTTCCTGTCTCTCTGTACCAGTGTATTTATCCCTGTGTTTCCTGTCTCTCTGGGTCAGTGTATTTATCCCTGTGTTTCCTGTCTCTCTGTACCAGTGTATTTATCCCTGTGTTTCCTGTCTCTCTGGGTCAGTGTATTTATCCCTGTGTTTCCTGTCTCTCTGTACCAGTGTATTTATCCCTGTGTTTCCTGTCTCTCTGGGTCAGTGTATTTATCCCTGTGTTTCCTGTCTCTCTGGGTCAGTGTATTTATCCCTGTGTTTCCTGTCTCTCTGTACCAGTGTATTTATCCCTGTGTTTCCTGTCTCACTGTACCAGTGTATTTATCCCTGTGTTTCCTGTCTCTCTGTACCAGTGTATTTATCCCTGTGTTTCCTGTCTCTCTGTACCAGTGTATTTATCCCTGTGTTTCCTGTCTCTCTGTACCAGTGTCTGCTGACCAGTCTGCCTGTTCTGACCTCGAGCCTGCTGAACAGTCTGCCTGTCCTGACCTCGAGCCTGCTGACCAGTCTGCCTGTCCTGACCTCGAGCCTGCTGACCAGTCTGCCTGTCCTGACCTCGAGCCTGCTGACCAGTCTGCCTGTCCTGACCTCGAGCCTGCTGACCAGTCTGCCTGTCCTGACCTCGAGTCTGCTGACCAGTCTGCCTGTCCTGACCTCGAGCCTGCTGACCAGTCTGCCTGTCCTGACCTCGAGCCTGCTGACCAGTCTGCCTGTCCTGACCTCGAGCCTGCTGACCAGTCTGCCTGTCCTGACCTGGAGCCTGCTGACCAGTCTGCCTGTCCTGACCTCAAGCCTGCTGACCAGTCTGCCTGTCCTGACCTCGAGCCTGCTGACCAGTCTGCCTGTCCTGACCTCGAGCCTGCTGACCAGTCTGCCTGTCCTGACCTCGAGCCTGCTGACCAGTCTGCCTGTCCTGACCTCGAGCCTGCTGACCAGTCTGCCTGTCCTGACCTCGAGTCTACCTGACCAGTCTGCCTGTCCTGACCTTGAGCCTGCTGACCAGTCTGCCTGTCCTGACCTCGAGCCTGCTGACCAGTCTGCCTGTCCTGACCTCGAGCCTGCTGACCAGTCTGCCTGTCCTGACCTCGAGCCTGCTGACCAGTCTGCCTGTATTTATCCCTGTGTTTCCTGTCTCTCTGGGTCAGTGTATTTATCCCTGTGTTTCCTGTCTCTCTGGGTCAGTGTATTTATCCCTGTGTTTCCTGTCTCTCTGTACCAGTGTATTTATCCCTGTGTTTCCTGTCTCTCTGTACCAGTGTATTTATCCCTGTGTTTCCTGTCTCTCTGTACCAGTGTATTTATCCCTGTGTTTCCTGTCTCTCTGTACCAGTGTATTTATCCCTGTGGTTCCTGTCTCTCTGTACCAGTATATTTATCCATGTGTTTCCTGTCTCTCTGTGCCAGTGTATTTATCCCTGTGTTTCCTGTCTCTCTGTGCCAGTGTATTTATCCCTGTGTTTCCTGTCTCTCTGTACCAGTGTATTTATCCCTGTGTTTCCTGTCTCTCTGTACCAGTGTATTTATCCCTGTGTTTCCTGTCTCTCTGTACCAGTGTATTTATCCCTGTATTTCCTGTCTCTCTGTATCAGTGTATTTATCCCTGTGTTTCCTGTCTCTCTGTGCCAGTGTATTTATCCCTGTGTTTCCTGTCTCTCTGTACCAGTGTATTTATCCCTGTGTTTCCTGTCTCTCTGGGTCAGTGTATTTATCCCTGTGTTTCCTGTCTCTCTGTACCAGTGTATTTATCCCTGTGTTTCCTGTCTCTCTGGGTCAGTGTATTTATCCCTGTGTTTCCTGTCTCTCTGGGTCAGTGTATTTATCCCTGTGTTTCCTGTCTCTCTGTACCAGTGTATTTATCCCTGTGTTTCCTGTCTCACTGTACCAGTGTATTTATCCCTGTGTTTCCTGTCTCTCTGTACCAGTGTATTTATCCCTGTGTTTCCTGTCTCTCTGTACCAGTGTATTTATCCCTGTGTTTCCTGTCTCTCTGTACCAGTGTATTTATCCCTGTGTTTCCTGTCTCTCTGTACCAGTGTCTGCTGACCAGTCTGCCTGTTCTGACCTCGAGCCTGCTGAACAGTCTGCCTGTCCTGACCTCGAGCCTGCTGACCAGTCTGCCTGTCCTGACCTCGAGCCTGCTGACCAGTCTGCCTGTCCTGACCTCGAGCCTGCTGACCAGTCTGCCTGTCCTGACCTCGAGCCTGCTGACCAGTCTGCCTGTCCTGACCTCGAGTCTGCTGACCAGTCTGCCTGTCCTGACCTCGAGCCTGCTGACCAGTCTGCCTGTCCTGACCTCGAGCCTGCTGACCAGTCTGCCTGTCCTGACCTCGAGCCTGCTGACCAGTCTGCCTGTCCTGACCTGGAGCCTGCTGACCAGTCTGCCTGTCCTGACCTCAAGCCTGCTGACCAGTCTGCCTGTCCTGACCTCGAGCCTGCTGACCAGTCTGCCTGTCCTGACCTCGAGCCTGCTGACCAGTCTGCCTGTCCTGACCTCGAGCCTGCTGACCAGTCTGCCTGTCCTGACCTCGAGTCTACCTGACCAGTCTGCCTGTCCTGACCTTGAGCCTGCTGACCAGTCTGCCTGTCCTGACCTCGAGCCTGCTGACCAGTCTGCCTGTCCTGACCTCGAGCCTGCTGACCAGTCTGCCTGTCCTGACCTCGAGCCTGCTGACCAGTCTGCCTGTATTTATCCCTGTGTTTCCTGTCTCTCTGGGTCAGTGTATTTATCCCTGTGTTTCCTGTCTCTCTGGGTCAGTGTATTTATCCCTGTGTTTCCTGTCTCTCTGTACCAGTGTATTTATCCCTGTGTTTCCTGTCTCTCTGTACCAGTGTATTTATCCCTGTGTTTCCTGTCTCTCTGTACCAGTGTATTTATCCCTGTGTTTCCTGTCTCTCTGTACCAGTGTATTTATCCCTGTTTTTCCTGTCTCTCTGTACCAGTGTATTTATCCCTGTGTTTCCTGTCTCTCTGTACCAGTGTCTGCTGACCAGTCTGCCTGTTCTGACCTCGAGCTTGCTGAACAGTCTGCCTGTCCTGACCTCGAGCCTGCTGACCAGTCTGCCTGTCCTGACCTCGAGCCTGCTGACCAGTCTGCCTGTCCTGACCTCGAGCCTGCTGACCAGTCTGCCTGTCCTGACCTCGAGCCTGCTGACCAGTCTGCCTGTCCTGACCTCGAGCCTGCTGACCAGTCTGCCTGTCCTGACCTCGAGCCTGCTGACCAGTCTGCCTGTCCTGACCTGGAGCCTGCTGACCAGTCTGCCTGTCCTGACCTGGAGCCTGCTGACCAGTCTGCCTGTCCTGACCTCAAGCCTGCTGACCAGTCTGCCTGTCCTGACCTCGAGCCTGCTGACCAGTCTGCCTGTCCTGACCTCGAGTCTACCTGACCAGTCTGCCTGTCCTGACCTCGAGCCTGCTGACCAGTCTGCCTGTCCTGACCTCGAGCCTGCTGACCAGTCTGCCTGTCCTGACCTCGAGCCTGCTGACCAGTCTGCCTGTCCTGACCTCGAGCCTGCTGACCAGTCTGCCTGTCCTGACCTCGAGCCTGCTGACCAGTCTGCCTGTCCTGACCTCGAGCCTGCTGACCAGTCTGCCTGTCCTGACCTCGAGTCTACCTGACCAGTCTGCCTGTCCTGACCTCGAGTCTACCTGACCAGTCTGCCTGTCCTGACCTCGAGTCTGCCTGTCCTGACCTCGAGTCTGCCTGACCAGTCTGCCTGCCCTGACCTCGAGTCTGCCTGACCAGTCTGCCTGCCCTGACCTCGAGTCTACCTGACCAGTCTGCCTGTCCTGACCTCGAGTCTACCTGACCAGTCTGCCTGTCCTGACCTCGAGTCTACCTGACCAGTCTGCCTGTCCTGACCTCGAGTCTGCCTGACCAGTCTGCCTGTCCTGACCTCGAGTCTACCTGACCAGTCTGCCTGTCCTGACCTCGAGTCTGCCTGACCAGTCTGCCTGCCCTGACCTCGAGCCTGTCTGACCAGTCTGCCTGCCCTGACCTCGAGCCTGTCTGACCAGTCTGCCTGCCCTGACCTCGAGCCTGTCTGACCAGTCTGCCTGTCCTGACCTCGAGTCTACCTGACCAGTCTGCCTGTCCTGACCTCGAGTCTACCTGACCAGTCTGCCTGTCCTGACCTCGAGTCTGCCTGACCAGTCTGCCTGCCCTGACCTCGAGCCTGTCTGACCAGTCTGCCTGCCCTGACCTCGAGCCTGTCTGACCAGTCTGCCTGCCCTGACCTCGAGCCTGTCTGACCAGTCTGCCTGTCCTGACCTCGAGTCTAGCTGACCAGTCTGCCTGTCCTGACCTCGAGTCTACCTGACCAGTCTGCCTGTCCTGACCTCGAGTCTACCTGACCAGTCTGCCTGTCCTGACCTCGAGTCTGCCTGACCAGTCTGCCTGTCCTGACCTCGAGTCTACCTGACCAGTCTGCCTGTCCTGACCTCGAGTCTGCCTGACCAGTCTGCCTGTCCTGACCTCGAGTCTGCCTGACCAGTCTGCCTGCCCTGACCTCGAGCCTGTCTGACCAGTCTGCCTGCCCTGACCTCGAGCCTGTCTGATCAGTCTGCCTGCCCTGACCTCGAGCCTGTCTGACCAGTCTGCCTGTCCTGACCTCGAGTCTACCTGACCAGTCTGCCTGTCCTGACCTCGAGTCTACCTGACCAGTCTGCCTGTCCTGACCTCGAGTCTGCCTGACCAGTCTGCCTGCCCTGACCTCGAGCCTGTCTGACCAGTCTGCCTGCCCTGACCTCGAGCCTGTCTGACCAGTCTGCCTGCCCTGACCTCGAGCCTGTCTGACCAGTCTGCCTGCCCTGACCTCGAGCCTGTCTGACCAGTCTGCCTGTCCTGACCTCGAGTCTAGCTGACCAGTCTGCCTGTCCTGACCTCGAGTCTACCTGACCAGTCTGCCTGTCCTGACCTCGAGTCTGCCTGACCAGTCTGCCTGCCCTGACCTCGAGCCTGTCTGACCAGTCTGCCTGCCCTGACCTCGAGCCTGTCTGACCAGTCTGCCTGTCCTGACCTCGAGTCTACCTGACCAGTCTGCCTGTCCTGACCTCGAGTCTGCCTGACCAGTCTGCCTGCCCTGACCTCGAGCCTGTCTGACCAGTCTGCCTGCCCTGACCTCGAGCCTGTCTGACCAGTCTGCCTGCCCTGACCTCGAGCCTGTCTGACCAGTCTGCCTGTCCTGACCTCGAGTCTACCTGACCAGTCTGCCTGTCCTGACCTCGAGTCTACCTGACCAGTCTGCCTGTCCTGACCTCGAGTCTGCCTGACCAGTCTGCCTGCCCTGACCTCGAGCCTGTCTGACCAGTCTGCCTGCCCTGACCTCGAGCCTGTCTGACCAGTCTGCCTGCCCTGACCTCGAGCCTGTCTGACCAGTCTGCCTGCCCTGACCTCGAGCCTGTCTGAACAGTCTGCCTGTCCTGACCTCGAGTCTACCTGACCAGTCTGCCTGTCCTGACCTCGAGTCTGCCTGACCAGTCTGCCTGCCCTGACCTCGAGCCTGTCTGACCAGTCTGCCTGCCCTGACCTCGAGTCTGCCTGCCCTGACCTCGAGCCTGTCTGACCAGTCTGCCTGCCCTGACCTCGAGCCTGTCTGACCAGTCTGCCTGCCTTGACCTCGAGCCTGTCTGACCAGTCTGCCTGCACTGACCTCGAGCCTGCTGACCAGTCTGCCTGCACTGACCTCGAGCCTGCTGACCAGTCTGCCTGCACTGACCTCGAGCCTGCTGACCAGTCTGCCTGCACTGACCTCGAGCCTGCTGACCAGTCTGCCTGCACTGACCTCGAGCCTGCTGACCAGTCTGCCTGCACTGACCTCGAGCCTGCTGACCAGTCTGCCTGCACTGACCTCGAGCCTGCTGACCAGTCGGCCTGCACTGACCTCGAGTCTGCTGACCAGTCTGCCTGCACTGACCTCGAGCCTGCCTGACCAGTCTGCCTGCACTGACCTTCGAGCCTGCTGACCAGTCTGCCTGCCCTGACCTCGAGCCTGCCTAGTCTGCCTGCACTGACCTCGAGCCTAATAAATATCAGAGTCGAACCCCCCCCCCTCCCCTCGTCTGCAACAGGGTCTGGCCCTGAACCCTTATAGTCTAACCCCCCCCCCCCCAGATAGATGTGTCATATCGTTCTCCGTACCCCCCCAGATAGATGTGTCATCGTCCTCCGTACCCCCAGGTAGATGTGTCATCGTTCTCCGTCCCCCCCAGATAGATGTGTCATATCGTTCTCCGTAACCCCCAGATAGATGTGTCATATCGTTCTCCGTACCCCCAGATAGATGTGTCATATCGTTCTCTGTACCCCCCCCCAGATAGATGTGTCATTTCGTTCTCCGTAACCCCCAGATAGATGTGTCATATCGTTCTCTGTACCCCCAGATAGATGTGTCATATCGTTCTCCGTACCCCCACCCAGATAGATGTGTCATATCGTTTCCGTACTCCCCCAGATAGATGTGTCATTTTGTTCTCCGTAACCCCCCAGATAGATGTGTCATATCGTTCTCCGTACCCCCAGATAGATGTGTCATATCGTTCTCCGTACACCCCCAGATAGATGTGTCATATCGTTCTCCGTACCCCCCCAGATAGATGTCATATCGTTCTCCTCCCCCCAGATAGATGTGTCATATTGTTCTCCTCCCCCCAGATAGATGTGTCATATCGTTCTCCTCCCCACCCAGATAGATGTGTCATATCGTTCTCCGTACCCCCCAGATAGATGTGTCATATCGTTCTCCGTACCCCCCAGATAGATGTGTCATTTCGTTCTCCGTGTCCCCCCCCCAGATAGATGTGTCATATCGTTCTCCGTATGTGTCATATCCCCCCCCCCAGATAGATGTGTCATATCGTTCTCCATACCCCCAGATAGATGTGTCATATCGTTCTCCGTATCCCCCCAGATAGATGTGTCATATCGTTCTCCGTACCCCCAGATAGATGTGTCATATCGTTCTCCGTACCCCCAGGTAGATGTGTCATATCGTTCTCTGTACCTCCCCCAGATAGATGTGTCATATCGTTCTCCGTACCCCCCAGATAGATGTGTCATATCGTTCTCCGTACCCCCAGATAGATGTGTCATATCGTTCTCCTCCCCCAGATAGATGTGTCATATCGTTCTCCTCCCCCCAGATAGATGTGTCATATCGTTCTCCTCCCCCCAGATAGATGTGTCATTTCGTTCTCCGTACCCCCAGATAGATGTGTCATATCGTTCTCCGTACCCCCCCCAGATAGATGTGTCATATCGTTCTCCATACCCCCAGATAGATGTGTCATATCGTTCTCCGTACCCCCCCCCAGATAGATGTGTCATATCGTTCTCCGTACCCCCAGATAGTTGTGTCATATCGTTCTCCCCCCAGATAGATGTGTCATATCGTTTCCCCCCCCAGATAGATGTGTCATATCGTTCTCCTCCCCCCAGATAGATGTGTCATATCGTTCTCCCCCCCCAGATAGATGTGTCATATCGTTCTCCTCCCCCCAGATAGATGTGTCATATCGTTCTCCTCCCCCCAGATAGATGTGTCATATCGTTCTCCCCCCCCAGATAGATGTGTCATATCGTTCTCCTCCCCCCCAGATAGATGTGTCATATCGTTCTCCGTACCCCCCCAGATAGATGTGTCATATCGTTCTCCGTACTACCCCCCAGATAGATGTGTCATATCGTTCTCCGTACCCCCAGATAGATGTGTCATATCGTTCTCCGTACCCCCAGATAGATGTGTCATATCGTTCTCCTCCCCCAGATAGATGTGTCATATCGTTCTCCCCCAGATAGATGTGTCATATCGTTCTCCGTACCCCCCAGATAGATGTGTCATATCGTTCTCTGTACCCCCCAGATAGATGTCATATCGTTCTCCGTACCACCCCCAGATAGATGTGTCATATTGTTCTCCGTACCCCCAGATAGATGTCATATCGTTCTCCGTACCCCCAGATAGATGTGTCATATCGTTCTCCGTACCCCCCAGATAGATGTGTCATATCGTTCTCCGTATCCCCCAGATAGATGTGTCATATCGTTCTCCGTACCCCTCCCCCAGATAGATGTGTCATATCGTTCTCCGTACCCCCCCAGATAGATGTGTCATATCGTTCTCCGTAGCCCCCCCATATAGATGTGTCATATCGTTCTCCGTACTCCCCCCCCAGATAGATGTGTCATATCGTTCTCCGTATGTGTCATATCCTCCCCCCCAGATAGATGTGTCATATCGTTCTCCGTACTCCCCCCAGATAGATGTGTCATATCGTTCTCCGTACCCCCCCCAGATAGATGTGTCATATCGTTCTCCGTACCCCCAGATAGATGTGTCATATCGTTCTCCGTCCCCCCCAGATAGATGTGTCATATCGTTCTCCGTACCCCCCAGATAGATGTGTCATATCGTTCTCCGTACCCCCCAGATAGATGTGTCATATCGTTCTCCGTACCCCCCCAGATAGATGTGTCATATCATTCTCCGTACCCCCCAGATAGATGTGTCATATCGTTCTCCGTACCCCCCCAGATAGATGTGTCATATCGTTCTCCGTACCCCCAGATAGATGTGTCATATCGTTCTCCTCCCCCCCCCCAGATAGATGTGTCATATCGTTCTCCGTACCCCCCCCAGATAGATGTGTCATCGTTCTCCGTACTCCCCCAGATAGATGTGTCATCGTTCCTCCCCCCCCAGATAGATGTGTCATATCGTTCTCCTCCCCCCCAGATAGATGTGTCATATCGTTCTCCGTACCCCCCAGATAGATGTGTCATCGTTCTCCGTACCCCCCCCCAGATAGATGTGTCATATCGTTCAACTCACGCCACTCGTAGGGTCTCCAGCCTCCAGAGGGAACGGGCGTGGATGGACACAGCTCCCCCCTCGTAGTGCACCGTCCTGGGGAAGAGGAGAGAAGTGAGTGGGGGGGGGTGGGTTATCAGCCATGCTTCCACCACAGACCAGACCATTACACTGGTCTGTATCCCTGAGAGATAAGAGCCTGCTGCTGATGTCCTCATCAAGCACATATTCACACATTACACACTTCACCTTGGTACGGATGAATACGACAGGAACATCTATGGGGAACTTATTTCATATCCTTCCAGGTTCTTCTGCTGTGTTTCTCTGTGGATAGTGAGGGCAGTATCTAGGCCTGCAGTAGTGTATAGTGAGGGCAGTATCTAGGCCTACAGTAATGGATAGTGAGGGCAGTATCTAGGCCTACAGTAGTGTATAGTGAGGGCAGTATCTAGGCCTGCAGTAGTGTATAGTGAGGGCAGTATCTAGGCCTGCAGTAGTGTATAGTGAGGGCAGTATCTAGGCCTACAGTAGTGTATAGTGAGGGCAGTATCTAGGCCTGCAGTAGTGTATAGTGAGGGCAGTATCTAGGCCTACAGTAGTGTATAGTGAGGGCAGTATCTAGGCCTACAGTAGTGTATAGTGAGGGCAGTATCTAGGCCTGCAGTAGTGTATAGTGAGGGCAGTATCTAGGCCTACAGTAATGGATAGTGAGGGCAGTATCTAGGCCTACAGTAGTGTATAGTGAGGGCAGTATCTAGGCCTACAGTAATGGATAGTGAGGGCAGTATCTAGGCCTCCAGTAGTGTATAGTGAGGGCAGTATCTAGGCCTACAGTAGTGTATAGTGAGGGCAGTATCTAGGCCTGCAGTAGTGTATAGTGAGGGCAGTATCTAGGCCTACAGTAGTGTATAGTGAGGGCAGTATCTAGGCCTACAGTAGTGTATAGTGAGGGCAGTATCTAGGCCTGCAGTAGTGTATAGTGAGGGCAGTATCTAGGCCTGCAGTAGTGTATAGTGAGGGCAGTATCTAGGCCTACAGTAGTGTATAGTGAGGGCAGTATCTAGGCCTGCAGTAGTGTATAGTGAGGGCAGTATCTAGGCCTGCAGTAGTGTATAGTGAGGGCAGTATCTAGGCCTACAGTAGTGTATAGTGAGGGCAGTATCTAGGCCTACAGTAGTGTATAGTGAGGGCAGTATCTAGGCCTGCAGTAGTGTATAGTGAGGGCAGTATCTAGGCCTGCAGTAGTGTATAGTGAGGGCAGTATCTAGGCCTGCAGTAGTGTATAGTGAGGGCAGTATCTAGGCCTGCAGTAGTGTATAGTGAGGGCAGTATCTAGACCTGCAGTAGTGTATAGTGAGGGCAGTATCTAGGCCTGCAGTAATGGATAGTGAGGGCAGTATCTAGGCCTGCAGTAGTGTATAGTGAGGGCAGTATCTAGGCCTGCAGTAGTGGATAGTGAGGGCAGTATCTAGGCCTGCAGTAATGGATAGTGAGGGCAGTATCTAGGCCTGCAGTAGTGGATAGTGAGGGCAGTATCTAGGCCTGCAGTAATGGATAGTGAGGGCAGTATCTAGGCCTGCAGTAGTGTATAGTGAGGGCAGTATCTAGGCCTGCAGTAGTGGATAGTGAGGGCAGTATCTAGGCCTGCAGTAATGGATAGTGAGGGCAGTATCTAGGCCTGCAGTAGTGTATAGTGAGGGCAGTATCTAGGCCTGCAGTAATGGATAGTGAGGGCAGTATCTAGGCCTGCAGTAGTGGATAGTGAGGGCAGTATCTAGGCCTGCAGTAGTGCATAGTGAGGGCAGTATCTAGGCCTGTAGTAGTGTATAGTGAGGGCAGTATCTAGGCCTGAAGTAGTGTATGGTGAGGGCAGTATCTAGGCCTGAAGTAGTGGATAGTGAGGGCAGTATCTAGGCCTGAAGTAGTGGATAGTGAGGGCAGTATCTAGGCCTGAAGTAGTGGATAGTGAGGGCAGTATCTAGGCCTGAAGTAGTGGATAGTGAGGGCAGTATCTAGGCCTGCAGTAGTGGATAGTGAGGGCAGTATCTAGGCCTGCAGTAGTGTATAGTGAGGGCAGTGTCTAGGCCTGCAGTAGTGTATAGTGAGGGCAGCGTCTAGGCCTCCAGTAGTGTATAGTGAGGGCAGTATCTAGGCCTGCAGTAGTGTATAGTGAGGGCAGAATCTAGGCATGCAGTAGTGTATCTTGAGGGCAGTATCTAGGCCTCCAGTAGTGTATGTTGAGGGCAGTATCTAGGCCTGCAGTAGTGCATAGTGAGGGCAGTATCTAGGCCTCCAGTAGTGTCTCTGTGTGTGTAGCTGTGGTTGTATTGCTAAAGGCCATAACTCCCTGCTGGATACTGACTGGGAAGACTTAAGACACCCAGGACTAAACAGGTCCTTACAAACACAAACACACACACACACACACACACACACACACACACACACACACACACACACACACACACACACACACACACACACACACACACACACACACACACACACACACACACACACACACACACACACACACACACACACACACACACACAGTAACAAGTGGACTATTGGCCATAACTTAAGCTTGTACATCATGTCTCTGACATACACATAAAATGACTCCCCTGCTGAACCAGGAACTACCAGGAGGGGTTAACAGGTCCCCTACTGAACCAGGAACTACCAGGAGGGGTTAACAGGTCCCCTACTGAACCAGGGACTACCAGGAGGGGTTAACAGGTCCCCTACTGAACCAGGAACTACCAGGAGGGGTTAACAGGTCCCCTTACTGAACCAGGAACTACCAGGAGGGGTTAACAGGCCCCCTACTGAACCAGGAACTACCAGGAGGGGTTAACAGGTCCCCTACTGAACCAGGAACTACCAGGAGGGGTTAACCGGTCCCCTACTGAACCAGGAACTACCAGGAGGGGTTAACAGGTCCCCTACTGAACCAGGGACTACCAGGAGGGGTTAACAGGTCCCCTACTGAACCAGTGACTACCAGGAGGGGTTAAAAGGTCCCCTACTGAACCAGGAACTACCAGGAGGGGTTAACAGGTCCCTTACTGAACCAGGAACTACCAGGAGGGGTTAACAGGTCCCCAACTGAACCAGGAACTACCAGGAGGGGTTAACAGGTCCCCTACTGAACCAGGAACTACCAGGAGGGGTTAACAGGTCCCCTACTGAACCAGGAACTACCAGGAGGGGTTTAACAGGTTCATACCAGGAGGGTTTAACAGGTTCACCAGGAGGGTTTAACAGGTTCAGTAGGTCCATACCAGGAGGGTTTAACAGGTTCATACCAGAAGGGTTTAACAGGTTCAGTAGGTCCACACCAGGAGGGTTTAACAGGTTCAGTAGGTCCATACCAGGAGGGTTTAACAGGTTCAGTAGGTCCATACCAGGAGGGGTTAACAGTTTCAGTAGGTCCATACCAGGAAGGTTTAACAGGTTCAGTAGGTCCATACCAGGAGGGTTTAACAGGTTCAGTAGGTCCATACCAGGAGGGTTTAACAGGTTCAGTAGGTTCATACCAGGAGGGTTTAACAGGTCCACACCAGGAGGGTTTAACAGGTTCAGTAGGTCCATACCAGGAGGGTTTAACAGGTTCAGTAGGTCCATACCAGGAGGGTTTAACAGGTTCAGTAGGTTCATACCAGGAGGGTTTAACAGGTTCAGTAGGTTCATACCAGGAGGGTTTAACAGGTTCAGTAGGTCCATACCAGGAGGGTTTAACAGGTTCAGTAGGTCCATACCAGGAGGGTTTAACAGGTCCATACCAGGAGGGTTTAACAGGTTCAGTAGGTCCATACCAGGAGGGTTTAACAGGTTCAGTAGGTCCATACCAGGAGGGTTTAACAGGTTCATACCAGGAGGGTTTAACAGGTTCAGTAGGTCCACACCAGGAGGGTTTAACAGGTTCAGTAGGTCCATACCAGGAGGGTTTAACAGGTTCAGTAGGTCCATACCAGGAGGGTTTAACAAGTTCAGTAGGTCCATACCAGGAGGGTTTAACAGGTCCACACCAGGAGGGTTTAACAGGTTCAGTAGGTTCATACCAGGAGGGTTTAACAGGTCCATACCAGGAGGGTTTAACAGGTTCAGTAGGTTCATACCAGGACGGTTTAGTAGGTTCAGTAGGTTCATACCAGGAGGGTTTAATAGGTCCACACAAGGAGGGTTTAATGGGTTCAGTAGGTCCATACCAGGAGGGTTTAACAGGTTCAGTAGGTCCATACCAGGAGGGTTTAACAGGTTCAGTAGGTCCATACCAGGAGGGCTTAACAGGTCCCCTACTGAACCAGGAACTACCAGGAGGGTTTAACAGGTCCATACCAGGAGGGTTTAACAGGTTCAGTAGGTCCATACCAGGAGGGTTTAACAGGTTCAGTAGGTTTATACCAGGAGGGTTTAACAGGTTCAATAGGTTCATACCAGGAGGGTTTAACAGGTCCATACCAGGAGGGTTTAACAGGTTCAGTAGGTTCATACCAGGAGGGTTTAACAGGTCAACACCAGGAGGGTTTAACAGGTTCAGTAGGTCAGTACCAGGAGGGTTTAACAGGTTCAGTAGGTCCATACCAGGAGGGTTTAACAGGTTCAGTAGGTTCATACCAGGAGGGTTTAACAGGTTCAGTAGGTTCATACCAGGAGGGTTTAACAGGTCCATACCAGGAGGGTTTAACAGGTCCATACCAGGAGGGTTTAACAGGTTCAGTAGGTTCATACCAGGAGGGTTTAACAGGTTCAGTAGGTCCATACCAGGAGGGTTTAACAGGTTCAGTAGGTCCATACCAGGAGGGTTTAACAGGTTCAGTAGTTCCATACCAGGAGGGTTTAACAGGTTCAGTAGGTCCATACCAGGAGGGTTTAAAAGGTTCAGTAGGTTCATACCAGGAGGGTTTAACAGGTTCAGTAGGTTCATACCAGGAGGGTTTAACAGGTCCATACCAGGAGGGTTTAACAGGTTCAGTAGGTCCATACCAGGAGGGTTTAACAGGTCCACACCAGGAGGGTTTAACAGGTTCAGTAGGTTCATACCAGGAGGGTTTAACAGGTCCATACCAGGAGGGTTTAACAGGTTCAGTAGGTCCATACCAGGAGGGTTTAACAGGTTCAGTAGGTTCATACCAGGAGGGTTTAACAGGTTCAGTAGGTTCATACCAGGAGGGTTTAACAGGTTCAGTAGGTCCATACCAGGAGGGTTTAACAGGTTCAGTAGGTCCATACCAGGAGGGTTTAACAGGTCCATACCAGGAGGGTTTAACAGGTTCAGTAGGTCCATACCAGGAGGGTTTAACAGGTTCAGTAGGTCCATACCAGGAGGGTTTAACAGGTTCATACCAGGAGGGTTTAACAGGTTCAGTAGGTCCACACCAGGAGGGTTTAACAGGTTCAGTAGGTCCATACCAGGAGGGTTTAACAGGTTCAGTAGGTCCATACCAGGAGGGTTTAACAAGTTCAGTAGGTCCATACCAGGAGGGTTTAACAGGTCCATACCAGGAGGGTTTAACAGGTTCAGTAGGTTCATACCAGGAGGGTTTAACAGGTCCATACCAGGAGGGTTTAACAGGTTCAGTAGGTTCATACCAGGACGGTTTAGTAGGTTCAGTAGGTTCATACCAGGAGGGTTTAATAGGTCCACACCAGGAGGGTTTAATGGGTTCAGTAGGTCCATACCAGGAGGGTTTAACAGGTTCAGTAGGTCCATACCAGGAGGGTTTAACAGGTTCAGTAGGTCCATACCAGGAGGGCTTAACAGGTCCCCTACTGAACCAGGAACTACCAGGAGTGTTTAACAGGTCCATACCAGGAGGGTTTAACAGGTTCAGTAGGTCCATACCAGGAGGGTTTAACAGGTTCAGTAGGTTTATACCAGGAGGGTTTAACAGGTTCAATAGGTTCATACCAGGAGGGTTTAACAGGTCCATACCAGGAGGGTTTAACAGGTTCAGTAGGTTCATACCAGGAGGGTTTAACAGGTCAACACCAGGAGGGTTTAACAGGTTCAGTAGGTCCATACCAGGAGGGTTTAACAGGTTCAGTAGGTCCATACCAGGAGGGTTTAACAGGTTCAGTAGGTTCATACCAGGAGGGTTTAACAGGTTCAGTAGGTTCATACCAGGAGGGTTTAACAGGTCCATACCAGGAGGGTTTAACAGGTCCATACCAGGAGGGTTTAACAGGTTCAGTAGGTCCATACCAGGAGGGTTTAACAGGTCCATACCAGGAGAGTTTAACAGGTTCAGTAGGTTCATACCAGGAGGGTTTAACAGGTTCAGTAGGTCCATACCAGGAGGGTTTAACAGGTTCAGTAGGTCCATACCAGGAGGGTTTAACAGGTTCAGTAGTTCCATACCAGGAGGGTTTAACAGGTTCAGTAGGTCCATACCAGGAGGGTTTAACAGGTTCAGTAGGTTCATACCAGGAGGGTTTAACAGGTTCAGTAGGTTCATACCAGGAGGGTTTAACAGGTCCATACCAGGAGGGTTTAACAGGTTCAGTAGGTCCATACCAGGAGGGTTTAACAGGTTCAGTAGGTCCATACCAGGAGGGTTTAACAGGTCCACACCAGGAGGGTTTAACAGGTTCAGTAGGTCCATACCAGGAGGGTTTAACAGGTTCATACCAGGAGGGTTTAACAGGTCCATACCAGGAGGGTTTAACAGGTTCAGTAGGTCCATACCAGGAGGTTTTATCAGGTTCAGTAGGTCCATACCAGGAGGGTTTAACAGGTTCAGTAGGTCCATACCAGGAGGGTTTAACAGGTTCAGTAGGTTCATACCAGGAGGGTTTAACAGGTTCATACCAGGAGGGTTTAACAGGTCCATACCAGGAGGGTTTAACAGGTTCAGTAGGTCCACACCAGGAGGGTTTAACAGGTTCAGTAGGTCCATACCAGGAGGGTTTAACAGGTTCATACCAGGAGGGTTTAACAGGTCCATACCAGGAGGGTTTACAGGTTCAGTAGGTCCATACCAGGAGGGTTTAACAGGTTCAGTAGGTCCATACCATGAGGGTTTAACAGGTTCAGTAGGTCCATACCAGGAGGGTTTAACAGGTTCAGTAGGTTCATACCAGGAGGGTTTAACAGGTCCATACCAGGAGGGTTTAACAGGTCCATACCAGGAGGGTTTAACAGGTTCAGTAGGTTCATACCAGGAGGGTTTAACAGGTTCAGTAGGTTCATACCAGGAGGGTTTAACAGGTTCAGTAGGTTCATACCAGGAGGGTTTAACAGGTCCATACCAGGAGGGTTTAACAGGTCCAGTATGTTCATACCAGGAGGGTTTAACAGGTCCAGTAGGTTCATACCAGGAGGGTTTAACAGGTTCAGTAGGTCCATACCAAGAGGGTTTAACAGGTTCAGTAGGTTCATACCAGGAGGGTTTAACAGGTTCAGTAGGTTCATACCAGGAGGGTTTAACAGGTCCATACCAGGAGGGTTTAACAGGTTCAGTAGGTCCATAACAGGAGGGTTTAACAAGTTCAGTTGGTTCATACCAGGAGGGTTTAACTGTTCCATACCAGGAGGGTTTAACAGGTTCAGTAGGTCCATACCAGGAGGGTTTAACAGGTTCAGTAGGTCCATACCAGGAGGGTTTAACAGGTTCAGTATGTCCATAACAGGAGGGTTTAACAGGTCCATACCAGGAGGGTTTAACAGGTTCAGTAGGTCCATACCAGGAGGGTTTAACAGGTTCAGTAGGTCCATACCAGGAGGGTTTAACAGGTTCAGTAGGTCCATACCAGGAGGGTTTAACAGGTTCAGTAGGTCCATACCAGGAGGGTTTAACAGGTTCAGTAGGTTCATACCAGGAGGGTTTAACAGGTTCAGTAGGTTCATACCAGGAGGGTTTAACAGGTCCATACCAGGAGGGTTTAACAGGTTCAGTAGGTCCATACCAGGAGGGTTTAACAGGTTCAGTAGGTCCATACCAGGAGGGTTTAACAGGTTCAGTAGGTCCACACCAGGAGGGTTTAACAGGTTCAGTAGGTTCATACCAGGAGGGTTTAACAGGTTCAGTAGGTCCATACCAGGAGGGTTTAACAGGTTCAGTAGGTCCATACCAGGAGGGTTTAACAGGTTCAGTAGGTTCATACCAGGAGGGTTTAACAGGTTCAGTAGGTCCACACCAGGAGGGTTTAACAGGTTCAGTAGGTTCATACCAGGAGGGTTTAACAGGTTCAGTAGGTCCATAGAGGTCAGGAGGGTTTAACAGGTCCATACCAGGAGGGTTTAACAGGTTCAGTAGGTTCATACCAGGAGGGTTTAACAGGTTCAGTAGGTCCATACCAGGAGGGTTTAACAGGTCCATACCAGGAGGGTTTAACAGGTTCAGTAGGTCCATACCAGGAGGGTTTAAAAGGTTCAGTAGGTCCACACCAGGAGGGTTTAACAGGTTCACACCAGGAGGGTTTAACAGGTCCACACCAGGAGGGTTTAACAGGTTCAGTAGGTCCATAGAGGTCAGGAGGGTTTAACAGGTCCATACCAGGAGGGTTTAACAGGTTCAGTAGGTTCATACCAGGAGGGTTTAACAGGTTCAGTAGGTCCATACCAGGAGGATTTAACAGGTCCATACCAGGAGGGTTTAACAGGTCCATACCAGGAGGGTTTAACAGGTTCAGTAGGTCCATACCAGGAGGGTTTAACAGGTTCAGTAGGTCCATACCAGGAGGGTTTAACAGGTTCAGTAGGTCCATACCAGGAGGGTTTAACAGGTTCAGTAGGTCCACACCAGGAGGGTTTAACAGGTTCAGTAGGTCCATACCAGGAGGGTTTAACAGGTTCATACCAGGAGGGTTTAACAGGTCCATACCAGGAGGGTTTAACAGGTTCAGTAGGTCCATACCAGGAGGGTTTAACAGGTTCAGTAGGTCCATACCATGAGGGTTTAACAGGTTCAGTAGGTCCATACCAGGAGGGTTTAACAGGTTCAGTAGGTTCATACCAGGAGGGTTTAACAGGTCCATACCAGGAGGGTTTAACAGGTCCATACCAGGAGAGTTTAACAGGTTCAGTAGGTTCATACCAGGAGGGTTTAACAGGTTCAGTAGGTTCATACCAGGAGGGTTTAACAGGTTCAGTAGGTTCATACCAGGAGGGTTTAACAGGTCCATACCAGGAGGGTTTAACAGGTCCAGTATGTTCATACCAGGAGGGTTTAACAGGTCCAGTAGGTTCATACCAGGAGGGTTTAACAGGTTCAGTAGGTCCATACCAAGAGGGTTTAACAGGTTCAGTAGGTTCATACCAGGAGGGTTTAACAGGTTCAGTAGGTTCATACCAGGAGGGTTTAACAGGTCCATACCAGGAGGGTTTAACAGGTTCAGTAGGTCCATAACAGGAGGGTTTAACAAGTTCAGTTGGTTCATACCAGGAGGGTTTAACTGTTCCATACCAGGAGGGTTTAACAGGTTCAGTAGGTCCATACCAGGAGGGTTTAACAGGTTCAGTAGGTCCATACCAGGAGGGTTTAACAGGTTCAGTATGTCCATAACAGGAGGGTTTAACAGGTTCATACCAGGAGGGTTTAACAGGTTCAGTAGGTCCATACCAGGAGGGTTTAACAGGTTCAGTAGGTCCATACCAGGAGGGTTTAACAGGTTCAGTAGGTCCATACCAGGAGGGTTTAACAGGTTCAGTAGGTCCATACCAGGAGGGTTTAACAGGTTCAGTAGGTTCATACCAGGAGGGTTTAACAGGTTCAGTAGGTTCATACCAGGAGGGTTTAACAGGTCCATACCAGGAGGGTTTAACAGGTTCAGTAGGTCCATACCAGGAGGGTTTAACAGGTTCAGTAGGTCCATACCAGGAGGGTTTAACAGGTTCAGTAGGTCCACACCAGGAGGGTTTAACAGGTTCAGTAGGTTCATACCAGGAGGGTTTAACAGGTTCAGTAGGTCCATACCAGGAGGGTTTAACAGGTTCAGTAGGTCCATACCAGGAGGGTTTAACAGGTTCAGTAGGTTCATACCAGGAGGGTTTAACAGGTTCAGTAGGTCCACACCAGGAGGGTTTAACAGGTTCAGTAGGTTCATACCAGGAGGGTTTAACAGGTTCAGTAGGTCCATAGAGGTCAGGAGGGTTTAACAGGTCCATACCAGGAGGGTTTAACAGGTTCAGTAGGTTCATACCAGGAGGGTTTAACAGGTTCAGTAGGTCCATACCAGGAGGGTTTAACAGGTCCATACCAGGAGGGTTTAACAGGTTCAGTAGGTCCATACCAGGAGGGTTTAAAAGGTTCAGTAGGTCCACACCAGGAGGGTTTAACAGGTTCACACCAGGAGGGTTTAACAGGTCCACACCAGGAGGGTTTAACAGGTTCAGTAGGTCCATAGAGGTCAGGAGGGTTTAACAGGTCCATACCAGGAGGGTTTAACAGGTTCAGTAGGTTCATACCAGGAGGGTTTAACAGGTTCAGTAGGTCCATACCAGGAGGATTTAACAGGTCCATACCAGGAGGGTTTAACAGGTCCATACCAGGAGGGTTTAACAGGTTCAGTAGGTCCATACCAGGAGGGTTTAACAGGTTCAGTAGGTCCATACCAGGAGGGTTTAACAGGTTCAGTAGGTCCATACCAGGAGGGTTTAACAGGTTCAGTAGGTCCATACCAGGAGGGTTTAACAGGTTCAGTAGGTCCATACCAGGAGGGTTTAACAGGTTCAGTAGGTCCACACCAGGAGGGTTTAACAGGTTCAGTAGGTTCATACCAGGAGGGTTTAACAGGTTCAGTAGGTCCATACCAGGAGGGTTTAACAGGTTCAGTAGGTCCATACCAGGAGGGTTTAACAGGTTCAGTAGGTTCATACCAGGAGGGTTTAACAGGTTCAGTAGGTTCATACCAGGAGGGTTTAACAGGTCCATACCAGGAGGGTTTAACAGGTTCAGTAGGTCCATACCAGGAGGGTTTAACAGGTTCAGTAGGTCCATACCAGGAGGGTTTAACAGGTTCAGTAGGTCCACACCAGGAGGGTTTAACAGGTTCAGTAGGTTCATACCAGGAGGGTTTAACAGGTTCAGTAGGTCCATACCAGGAGGGTTTAACAGGTTCAGTAGGTCCATACCAGGAGGGTTTAACAGGTTCAGTAGGTTCATACCAGGAGGGTTTAACAGGTTCAGTAGGTTCATACCAGGAGGGTTTAACAGGTTCAGTAGGTCCACACCAGGAGGGTTTAACAGGTTCAGTAGGTTCATACCAGGAGGGTTTAACAGGTTCAGTAGGTCCATAGAGGTCAGGAGGGTTTAACAGGTCCATACCAGGAGGGTTTAACAGGTTCAGTAGGTTCATACCAGGAGGGTTTAACAGGTTCAGTAGGTCCATACCAGGAGGGTTTAACAGGTCCATACCAGGAGGGTTTAACAGGTTCAGTAGGTCCATACCAGGAGGGTTTAAAAGGTTCAGTAGGTCCACACCAGGAGGGTTTAACAGGTTCACACCAGGAGGGTTTAACAGGTCCACACCAGGAGGGTTTAACAGGTTCAGTAGGTCCATAGAGGTCAGGAGGGTTTAACAGGTCCATACCAGGAGGGTTTAACAGGTTCAGTAGGTTCATACCAGGAGGGTTTAACAGGTTCAGTAGGTCCATACCAGGAGGATTTAACAGGTCCATACCAGGAGGGTTTAACAGGTCCATACCAGGAGGGTTTAACAGGTTCAGTAGGTCCATAGAGGTCAGGAGGTTATGTTAGAAGAGTACACGTACATTTGGATTACATTACAACCTTCTATTTAACACCATGAGACAATCCTTTCCTGATTGGTGCCTTTACCCCAAACCATCTGTGGGAAGTTAAAGGCACCAATCAGGAAAGGAAGAACCTCTACCCCAAACCATCTGTGGGAAGTGAAAGGCACCAATCAGGAAAGGAAGAACCTCTACCCCAACAGATGGTTTGGGGTAGAGGTTCTTCCTTTCCTGATTGGTGCCGTTAACTTCCCACAGATGGTTTGGGGTAGAGGTTCTTCCTTTCCTGATTGGTGCCTTTAACTTCCCACAGATGGTTTGGGGTACAGGTTCTTCCTTTCCTGATTGGTGCCTTTCACTTCCCACAGATGGTTTGGGGTAGAGGTTCTTCCTTTCCTGATTGGTGCCTTTAACTTCCCACAGATGGTTTGGGGTAGAGGTTCTTCCTTTCCTGATTGGTGCCTTTCACTTCCCACAGATGGTTTGGGGTAGAGGTTCTTCCTTTCCTGATTGGTGCCTTTCACTTCCCACAGATGGTTTGGGGTAGAGGTTCTTCCTTTCCTGATTGGTGCCTTTCACTTCCCACAGATGGTTTGGGGTAGAGGTTCTTCCTTTCCTGATTGGTGCCTTTAACTTCCCACAGATGGTTTGGGGTAGAGGTTCTTCCTTTCCTGATTGGTGCCTTTCACTTCCCACAGATGGTTTGGGGTAGAGGTTCTTCCTTTCCTGATTGGTGCCTTTCACTTCCCACAGATGGTTTGGGGTAGAGGTTCTTCCTTTCCTGATTGGTGCCTTTCACTTCCCACAGATGGTTTGGGGTAGAGGTTCTTCCTTTCCTGATTGGTGCCTTTCACTTCCCACAGATGGTTTTGGGTAGAGGTTCTTCCATAACGAGGACAGAGGCTGCCGAAGTGTGTTTAACGATGACGGGATGTCCAGGGAGGTGAAACTGATCCTCTGGAGGAAATGTATATTTCAGGCTGCTGAGAGCTCATTCTGTCTCGAGTAGGCAGTGTGCCTTCATCCATCCATCTCTCTCCCTTCATCCATCCATCTCTCTCCCTACCACTCTCCCTCCCTCCATCCATCCATCTCTCTCCCTTCATCCATCCATCTCTCTCTCTCCCTCTCTCTCCCTCCCTATATCTCTCTCCCTCCCTACCTCCCTCCCTCCATCCATCCCGCTTTCCATTTGCCTCTCTCTCTCACTCCCTAAAGAGTAAAACTACCTACTCTGTTCTCTTCTTTGAAGCAGAACAGTGGATGCCCTACTTTGAAGGTAAGCCCACACACTTCTGCATCCAAGGAAAATGCTCACACACACACACGAACACGAACACACACACACACACACACACACACACACACACACACACACACACACACACACACACACACACACACACACACACACACACACACACACACACACACACACACACACACACACACACACACACACACACTGCGTACAAACATTACACTTTGGGTAAAAGCCAACTTTTATTCCTCTGTGTGAGAGCCCTTCATCCCAGCATGCTCTGCTGCATTGACGTCCTATCAAACACCAGAGGATCGATGATGTTTACCCTGCTGCTTTACGGACAGTCCTGATCCTACTGACAGTCCTGACCACACTGACAGTCCTGATCTCACTGACAGTCCTGACCACACTGACAGTCCTGATCACACTGACAGTCCTGACCACACTGACAGTCCTGACCACACTGACAGTCCTGACCACACTGACAGTCCTGACCACACTGACAGTCCTGACCACACTGACAGTCCTGACCACACTGACAGTCCTGACCACAGTCCTGATCCTACTGACAGTCCTGACCACACTGACAGTCCTGACCACAGTCCTGATCCTACTGACAGTCCTGACCACACTGACAGTCCTGACCACACTGACAGTCCTGACCACACTGACAGTCCTGACCACACTGACAGTCCTGACCACACTGACAGTCCTGACCACAGTCCTGATCCTACTGACAGTCCTGACCACACTGACAGTCCTGACCACACTGACAGTCCTGACCACACTGACAGTCCTGACCACACTGACAGTCCTGATCACACTGACAGTCCTGACCACACTGACAGTCCTGACCACAGTCCTGACCACACAGACAGTCCTGACCACAGTCCTGATCACAATGACAGTCCTGACCACACTGACAGTCCTGATCACAGTCCTAACCACACTGACAGTCCTGACCACAGTCCTGATCACAATGACAGTCCTGATCTCACTGACAGTCCTGATAACACTGATAGTCCTGACCACAGTCCTGATCACAATGACAGTCCTGATCACACTGACAGTCCTGACCACAGTCCTGATCACAATGACAGTCCTGATCTCACTGACAGTCCTGATAACACTGATAGTCCTGATCACACTGACAGTCCTGACCACAGTCCTGATCACAATGACAGTCCTGATCACACTGACAGTCCTGACCACAGTCCTGATCACACTGACAGTCCTGACCACAGTCCTGATCACAATGACAGTCCTGATCACAATGACAGTCCTGATAACACTGATAGTCCTGATCACACTGACAGTCCTGACCATAGTCCTGATCACACTGACAGTCCTGACCACACTGACAGTCCTGACCACAGTCCTGATCACAATGACAGTCCTGATCACAATGACAGTCCTGACCACACTGACAGTCCTGACCACACTGACAGTCCTGATCTCACTGACAGTCCTGACCACACTGACAGTCCTGACCACACTGACAGTCCTGATCACACTGACAGTCCTGATCTCACTGACAGTCCTGACCACACTGACAGTCCTGATCACACTGACAGTCCTGACCACAATGACAGTCCTGACCACACTGACAGTCCTGATCACACTGACAGTCCTGATCTCACTGACAGTCCTGACCACACTGACAGTCCTGACCACACTGACAGTCCTGATCACACTGACAGTCCTGATCTCACTGACAGTCCTGATCACACTGACAGTCCTGATCACAGTCCTGACCACAATGACAGTCCTGACCACACTGACAGTCCTGATCACACTGACAGTCCTGATCTCACTGACAGTCCTGACCACACTGACAGTCCTGACCACACTGACAGTCCTGACCACACTGACAGTCCTGATCACACTGACAGTCCTGACCACACTGACAGTCCTGACCACACTGACAGTCCTGATAACACTGACAGTCCTGACCACAGTCAAATCAAATCAAATCAAATCAAATTGTATTTGTCACATACACATGGTTAGCAGATGTTAATGCGAGTGTAGCGAAATGCTTGTGCTTCTAGTTCCGACAATGCAGTGATAACCAACAAGTAATCTAACTAACAATTCCAAAACTACTGTCTTATACACAGTGTAAGGGGATAAGGAACATGTACATAAGGATATATGAATGAGTGATGGTACAGAGCAGCATACAGTAGATGGTATCGAGTACAGTATATACATATGAGATGAGTGTGTAGACAAAGTAAACAAAGTGGCATAGTTAAAGTGGCTAGTGATACATGTGTTACATAAGGATGCAGTCGATGATGTAGAGTACAGTATATACATATGCATATGAGATGAATAATGTAGGGTAAGTAACATTATATAAGGTAGCATTGTTTAAAGTGGCTAGTGATATATTTACATCATTTCCCATCAATTCCCATTATTAAAATGGCTGGAGTTGGGTCAGTGTCAATGACAGTGTGTTGGCAGCAGCCACTCAGTGTTAGTGGTGGCTGTTTAACAGTCTGATGGCCTTGAGATAGAAGCTGTTTTTCAGTCTCTCGGTCCCAGCTTTGATGCACCTGTACTGACCTCGCCTTCTGGATGATAGCGGGGTGAACAGGCAGTGGTTCGGGTGGTTGATGTCCTTGATGATCTTTATGGCCTTCCTGTAACAACGGGTGGTGTAGTTGTCCTGGAGGGCAGGTAGTTTGCCCCCGGTGATGCGTTGTGCAGTCCTCACTACCCTCTGGAGAGCCTTACGGTTGAGGGCGGAGCAGTTGCCGTACCAGGCGGTGATACAGCCCGCCAGGATGCTCTCGATTGTGCATCTGTAGAAGTTTGTGAGTGCTTTTGGTGACAAGCCGAATTTCTTCAGCCTCCTGAGGTTGAATAGGCGCTGCTGCGCCTTCTTCACGACGCTGTCAGTGTGAGTGGACCAATTCAGTTTGTCTGTGATGTGTATGCCGAGGAACTTAAAACTAGCTACCCTCTCCACTACTGTTCCATCGATGTGGATAGGGGGTGTTCCCTCTGCTGTTTCCTGAAGTCCACAATCATCTCCTTAGTTTTGTTGACGTTGAGTGTGAGGTTATTTTCCTGACACCACACTCCGAGGGCCCTCACCTCCTCCCTGTAGGCCGTCTCGTCGTTGTTGGTAATCAAGCCTACCACTGTTGTGTCGTCCGCAAACTTGATGATTGAGTTGGAGGCGTGCGTGGCCACGCAGTCGTGGGTGAACAGGGAGTACAGGAGAGGGCTCAGAACGCACCCTTGTGGGGCCCCGTGTTGAGGATCAGCGGGGAGGAGATGTTGTTGCCTACCCTCACCACCTGGGGGCGGCCCGTCAGGAAGTCCAGTACCCAGTTGCACAGGGCGGGGTCGAGACCCAGGGTCTCGAGCTTGATGACGAGCTTGGAGGGTACTATGGTGTTGAATGCCGAGCTGTAGTCGATGAACAGCATTCTCACATAGGTATTCCTCTTGTCCAGGTGGGTTAGGGCAGTGTGCAGTGTGGTTGAGATTGCATCGTCTGTGGACCTATTTGGGCGGTAAGCAAATTGGAGTGGGTCTAGGGTGTCAGGTAGGGTGGAGGTGATATGGTCCTTGACTAGTCTCTCAAAGCACTTCATGATGACGGAAGTGAGTGCTACGGGCGGTAGTCGTTTAGCTCAGTTACCTTAGCTTTCTTGGGAACAGGAACAATGGTGGCCCTCTTGAAGCATGTGGGAACAGCAGACTGGTATAGGGATTGATTGAATATGTCCGTAAACACACCGGCCAGCTGGTCTGCGCATGCTCTGAGGGCGCGGCTGGGGATGCCGTCTGGGCCTGCAGCCTTGCGAGGGTTAACACGTTTAAATGTCTTGCTCACCTCGGCTGCAGTGAAGGAGAGACCGCATGTTTCCGTTGCAGGCCGTGTCAGTGGCACTGTATTGTCCTCAAAGCGGGCAAAAAAGTTATTTAGTCTGCCTGGGAGCAAGACATCCTGGTCCGTGACTGGGCTGGATTTCATCTTGTAGTCCGTGATTGACTGTAGACCCTGCCACATGCCTCTTATGTCTGAGCCATTGAATTGAGATTCCACTTTGTCTCTGTACTGACGCTTAGCTTTTTTAATAGCCTTTACGGAGGGAATAGCTGCACTGTTTGTATTCAGTCATGTTGCCAGACACCTTGCCCTGATTAAAAGCAGTGGTTCGCGCTTTCAGTTTCACGCGAATGCTGCCATCAATCCACGGTTTCTGGTTAGGGAACGTTTTTATCGTTGCTATGGGAACGACATCTTCGACGCACGTTCTAATGAACTCGCACACCGAATCAGCGTATTCGTCAATATTCCCATCTGACGCAATACGAAACATGTCCCAGTCCACGTGATGGAAGCAGTCTTGGAGTGTAGAGTCAGCTTGGTCTGACCAGCGTTGGACAGACCTCAGCGTGGGAGCCTCTTGTTTTAATTTCTGCCTGTAGGTCCTGACCACACCTGACCTCACAGTCCTGACCACACTGACAGTCCTGACCACACTGACAGTCCTGACCACACTGACAGTCCTGACCACAGTCCTGATCACACTGACAGTCCTGACCACACTGACAGTCCTGATAACACTGACAGTCCTGACCACAGTCCTGACCACACTGACAGTCCTGATCACACTGACAGTCCTGACCACACTGACAGTCCTGATAACACTGACAGTCCTGACCACACTGACAGTCCTGACCACACTGACAGTCCTGACCACACTGACAGTCCTGATCACACTGACAGTCCTGACCACACTGACAGTCCTGATCACACTGACAGTCCTGACCACACTGACAGTCCTGATCACACTGACAGTCCTGATCACAGTCCTGATCACACTGACAGTCCTGATCACACTGACAGTCCTGATCACACTGACAGTCCTGATCACACTGACAGTCCTGATCACACTGACAGTCCTGATCACAGTCCTGATCACACTGACAGTCCTGATCACACTGACAGTCCTGACCACACTGACAGTCCTGACCACACAGACAGTCCTGACCACACAGACAGTCCTGACCACACTGACAGTCCTGATCACACTGACAGTCCTGACCACACAGACAGTCCTGACCACACTGACAGTCCTGATCACACTGACAGTCCTGATCACAGTCCTGACCACACTGACAGTCCTGACCACAGTCCTGATCACACTGACAGTCCTGACCACACTGACAGTCCTGACCACACAGACAGTCCTGACCACACAGACAGTCCTGACCACACAGACAGTCCTGACCACACTGACAGTCCTGATCACACTGACAGTCTTGATCACACTGACAGTCCTGACCACACTGACAGTCCTGACCACACTGACAGTCCTGACCACACTGACAGTCCTGACCACACTGACAGTCCTGACCACAGTCCTGACCACACTGACAGTCCTGACCACACTGACAGTCCTGACCACACTGACAGTCCTGATCTCACTGACAGTCCTGATCACACTGACAGTCCTGACCACAGTCCTGATCACAATGACAGTCCTGACCACACTGACAGTCCTGACCACACTGACAGTCCTGATCACACTGACAGTCCTGACCACACTGACAGTCCTGACCACACTGACAGTCCTGACCACACTGACAGTCCTGACCACAATGACAGTCCTGACCACACTGACAGTCCTGATCACACTGACAGTCCTGATCTCACTGACAGTCCTGACCACACTGACAGTCCTGACCACACTGACAGTCCTGACCACAGTCCTGATCACAATGACAGTCCTGACCACACTGACAGTCCTGACCACACTGACAGTCCTGACCACACTGACAGTCCTGATCACACTGACAGTCCTGATCACACTGACAGTCCTGACCACAGTCCTGATCACACTGACAGTCCTGATCACACTGACAGTCCTGACCACACTGACAGTCCTGACCACACTGACAGTCCTGATCACACTGACAGTCCTGATCACACTGACAGTCCTGACCACACTGACAGTCCTGACCACACTGACAGTCCTGATCACACTGACAGTCCTGACCACACTGACAGTCCTGATCACAGTCCTGACCACAATGACAGTCCTGACCACACTGACAGTCCTGACCACACTGACAGTCCTGACCACAGTCCTGACCACACTGACAGTCCTGATCACACTGACAGTCCTGACCACACTGACAGTCCTGACCACACTGACAGTCCTGACCACACTGACAGTCCTGACCACAGTCCTGACCACACTGACAGTCCTGATCACACTGACAGTCCTGACCACACTGACAGTCCTGATCACACTGACAGTCCTGACCACACTGACAGTCCTGATCACACTGACAGTCCTGATCACACTGACAGTCCTGATCTCACTGACAGTCCTGACCACACTGACAGTCCTGACCACACTGACAGTCCTGATCACAGTCCTGACCACACTGACAGTCCTGACCACACTGACAGTCCTGACCACACTGACAGTCCTGACCACACTGACAGTCCTGATCACACTGACAGTCCTGATCACACTGACAGTCCTGACCACAGTCCTGATCACACTGACAGTCCTGATCACACTGACAGTCCTGACCACACTGACAGTCCTGACCACACTGACAGTCCTGATCACACTGACAGTCCTGATCACACTGACAGTCCTGACCACACTGACAGTCCTGACCACACTGACAGTCCTGATCACACTGACAGTCCTGACCACACTGACAGTCCTGATCACAGTCCTGACCACAATGACAGTCCTGACCACACTGACAGTCCTGACCACACTGACAGTCCTGACCACAGTCCTGACCACACTGACAGTCCTGATCACACTGACAGTCCTGACCACACTGACAGTCCTGACCACACTGACAGTCCTGACCACACTGACAGTCCTGACCACAGTCCTGACCACACTGACAGTCCTGATCACACTGACAGTCCTGACCACACAGACAGTCCTGACCACACAGACAGTCCTGATCACACTGACAGTCCTGACCACACTGACAGTCCTGACCACACTGACAGTCCTGATCACACTGACAGTCCTGATCACAGTCCTGACCACACTGACAGTCCTGACCACACTGACAGTCCTGACCACACAGACAGTCCTGACCACACAGACAGTCCTGACCACACTGACAGTCCTGATCACACTGACAGTCCTGATCACAGTCCTGACCACAATGACAGTCCTGACCACACTGACAGTCCTGACCACACTGACAGTCCTGACCACAGTCCTGACCACACTGACAGTCCTGATCACACTGACAGTCCTGACCACACTGACAGTCCTGACCACACTGACAGTCCTGACCACAGTCCTGACCACACTGACAGTCCTGACCACAGTCCTGACCACACTGACAGTCCTGACCACACAGACAGTCCTGACCACACAGACAGTCCTGACCACACAGACAGTCCTGACCACACTGACAGTCCTGATCACACTGACAGTCCTGACCACACTGACAGTCCTGACCACACTGACAGTCCTGATCACACTGACAGTCCTGACCACAGTCCTGATCACACTGACAGTCCTGATCACAGTCCTGACCACACTGACAGTCCTGACCACAGTCCTGATCACACTGACAGTCCTGACCACACTGACAGTCCTGACCACACAGACAGTCCTGACCACAGTCCTGACCACACTGACAGTCCTGACCACAGTCCTGATCACACTGACAGTCCTGACCACACAGACAGTCCTGACCACACTGACAGTCCTGATCACACTGACAGTCCTGATCACAGTCCTGACCACACTGACAGTCCTGACCACACTGACAGTCCTGACCACAGTCCTGACCACACTGACAGTCCTGACCACAGTCCTGACCACACTGACAGTCCTGACCACACTGACAGTCCTGATCACACTGACAGTCCTGACCACACTGACCGTCCTGACCACACTGACAGTCCTGACCACACTGACAGTCCTGATCACACTGACAGTCCTGACCACACTGACAGTCCTGACCACACTGACAGTCCTGATCACACTGACAGTCCTGATCACACTGACAGTCCTGACCACACTGACAGTCCTGATCACACTGACAGTCCTGATCACACTGACAGTCCTGATAAACCAGGCTATAATGTGATGGTCTAGTTAAACCAGGCTATACTGTGATGGTCTAGTTAAACCAGGCTATACTGTGATGGTCTGTTAAACCAGGCTATAATGTGATGGTCTGTTAAACCAGGCTATACTGTGATGGTCTAGTTAAACCAGGCTATACTGTGATGGTCTGTTAAACCAGGCTATACTGTGATGGTCTAGTTAAACCAGGCTATACTGTGATGGTCTAGTTAAACCAGGCTATACTGTGATGGTCTAGTTAAACCAGGCTATACTGTGATGGTCTAGTTAAACCAGGCTGTACTGTGATGGTCTAGTTAAACCAGGCTATAATGTGATGGTCTAGTTAAACCAGGCTGTACTGTGATGGTCTGTTAAACCAGGCTATAATGTGATGGTCTAGTTAAACCAGGCTGTACTGTGATGGTCTAGTTAGACCAGGCTATAATGTGATGGTCTAGTTAAACCAGGCTGTACTGTGATGGTCTAGTTAAACCAGGCTGTACTGTGATGGTCTAGTTAAACCAGGCTATAATGTGATGGTCTAGTTAGACCAGGCTATAATGTGATGGTCTAGTTAAACCAGGCTGTACTGTGATGGTCTAGTTAGACCAGGCTATAATGTGATGGTCTAGTTAAACCAGGCTGTACTGTGATGGTCTAGTTAAACCAGGCTGTACTGTGATGGTCTAGTTAAACCAGGCTGTACTGTGATGGTCTAGTTAAACCAGGCTATAATGTGATGGTCTAGTTAGACCAGGCTATAATGTGATGGTCTAGTTAAACCAGGCTATACTGTGATGGTCTAGTAACCGGAAGGTTGTGAGTTCAAACCCCTGAGCTGACAAGGTACAAATCTGTCGTTCTGCCCCTGAACAGGCAGTTAACCCACTGTTCCCAGGCCGTCGTTGAAAATAAGAATGTGTTCTTAACTGACTTGCCTGGTAAAATAAAGGTAAAAAAAAACGGGCTGTGATGTTAAACTATAGTTGCTGTAACTGTACAATCGTTGCCAAAAGTTTCGAGAATGACACAAATATTAATTTCCAGAAAGTTTTCTGCTTCAGTGTCTTTAGATATTTTTGTCAGATGTTACTATGGAATACTGAAGTATAATTACAAGCATTTCATAAGTGTCAAAGGCTTTTATTGACAATTACATGAAGTTGATGCAAAGAGTCAATATTTGCAGTGTTGACCCTTCTTTATCAAGACCTCTGCAATCCCCCCTGACATGCTGTTAATTAACTTCTGGGCCACATCCTGACTGATGGCAGCCCATTCTTGCATAATCAATGATTGGAGTTTGTCAGAATTTGTGGGTTTTTGTTTGTCCACCTGCCTCTTGAGGATTGACCACAAGTTCTCAATGGGATTCAGCACTGGGGAGTTTCCTGGCCATGGACCCAAAATATCTATGTTTTGCTCCCCGAGCCACTTAGTTAGCACTATTGCCTTATGGCAAGGTGCCTCATCATGCTGGAAAAGGCATTGTTAGTCACCAAACTGTTCCTGGATGGTTGGGAGAAGTTGCTCTCGGAGGATGTGCTGGTACCATTCTTTATTCATGGCTGTGTTCTTAGGCAAAGTGTGAGTGAGCCCACTCCCTTGGCTGAGAAGCAACCCCACACATGAATGGTCTCAGGATGCTTTACTGTTGGCATGACACAGGACTGATGGTAGCGCTCACCTTGTTTTCTCCGGATGCCCCAAACAATCGGAAAGGGGACTCATCAGAGAAAATGACTTTACCCCAGTCCTCAGCAGTCCAATCGCTGTACCTTTTGCAGAATATCAGTCTGTCCCTGATGTTTTTCCTGGAGAGAAGTAGCTTCTTTGCTGCCCTTCTTGACACCAGGCCATCCTCCAAATGTCTTCGCCTCACTGTGCGTGCAGATGCACTCCCACCTTCCTGCTGCAATTCCTGAGCAAGCTCTGTACTGGTGGTGCACTGATCCCGCAGCTGAATCAACTTTAAGAGACGGTCCTGGCGCTTGCTGGACTTTCTTGGGCGCCCTGAAGCCTTCTTCACAACAATTGAACCGCTCTCCTTGAAGTTCTTGATGATCCGATAAATGGTTGATTTAGGTGCAATCTTACTGGCAACAATATCCTTGCCTGTGAAGCCCTTTTTGTGCAAAGCAATGATGACAGCACGTGTTTCCTTGCAGTTAACCATGGTTGACAGAGAAAGAACAATGATTCCAAGCACCACCCTCCTTTTGAAGCTTCCAGTCTGTTATTCGAACTCAATCAGCATGACAGAGTGATCTCCAGCCTTGTCCTCGTCAACACTCACACCTGTGTTAACGAGATAATCACTGACATGATGTCAGCTGGGCCTTTTGTGGCAGGCCTAAAATGCAGTGGAAATGTTTTTGGGGGATTCAGTTGAATTGCATGGCAAACAGTGAGTTTGCAATTAATTGCAATTCATCTGATCACTCTTCATAACATTCTGGAGTATATGCAAATTGCCATCATACAAACTGAGGCAGCAGACTTTGTGAAAATTAATATTTGTGTCATTCTCAAAACTTTTTGTCACGACTGTAGATCAGTTGGACAGCAGGTAACAGTCTATAGATACACAGAGGATTATAAATTATATGGTAAAGGACATTTCAAGGACTAGCGTCTGTCATCATAGATGAAGGATATCTCCCAGTCAACCACGTACCTGCGCTGCTCCTCCCCCCAACGTCTGTCATCATAGATGAAGGATATCTCCCAGTCAACCACGTACCTGCGCTGCTACTCCCCCCAACGTCTGTCATCATAGATGAAGGATATCTCCCAGTCAACCACGTACCTGGGCTGCTCCTCCCCCCAACGTCTGTCATCATAGATGAAGGATATCTCCCAGTCAACCACGTACCTGCGCTGCTACTCCCCCCAACATCTGTCATCATAGATGAAGGATATCTCCCAGTCAACCACGTACCTGGGCTGCTCCTCCCCCCAACGTCTGTCATCATAGATGAAGGTTTTCTCCCAGTCAACCACGTACCTGGGCTGCTACTCCCCCCAACGTCTGTTATCATAGATGAAGGATATCTCCCAGTCAACCACGTACCTGGGCTGCTCCTCCCCCCAACGTCTGTCATCATAGATGAAGGTTTTCTCCCAGTCAACCACGTACCTGGGCTGCTCCTCCCCCCAACGTCTGTCATCATAGATGAAGGTTTTCTCCCAGTCATCCACGTACCTGCGCTGCTCCTCCCCATGTTCTCCCGACGGCACTGTCAGACATTCATCCATGTGACCATGGAGCAGCCTCAGCACGTCCCCGCCGATCATGAACCCTGCAGGTGGAGAGAGGAGAGGCATTAGAGAGGAACCCTGCAGGTGGAGAGAGGAGAGGCATTAGAGAGGAACCCTGCAGGGGGAGAGAGGAGAGGCATTAGAGAGGAACCCTGCAGGGGGAGAGAGGAGAGGCATTAGAGAGGAACCCTGCAGGGGAGAGAGGAGAGGCATTAGAGAGGAACCCTGCAGGGGAGAGAGGAGAGGCATTAGAGAGGAACCCTGCAGGTGGAGAGAGGAGAGGCATTAGAGAGGAACCCTGCAGGGGGAGAGAGGAGAGGCATTAGAGAGGAACCCTGCAGGGGGAGAGAGGAGAGGCATTAGAGAGGAACCCTGCAGGGGGAGAGAGGAGAGGCATTAGAGAGGAACCCTGCAGGGGGAGAGAGGAGAGGCATTAGAGAGGAACCCTGCAGGGGGAGAGAGGAGAGGCATTAGAGAGGAACCCTGCAGGGGGAGAGAGGAGAGGCATTAGAGAGGAACCCTGCAGGGGGAGAGAGGAGAGGCATTAGAGAGGAACCCTGCAGGGGGAGAGAGGAGAGGCATTAGAGAGGAACCCTGCAGGTGGAGAGAGGAGAGGCATTAGAGAGGAACCCTGCAGGGGGAGAGAGGAGAGGCATTAGAGAGGAACCCTGCAGGTGGAGAGAGGACTGGTTAGCCTGTCTCTGGCCCAGACAGCGGGAAGCCTCTGTCCCAGACATGACATTAGATAAGACCAATGTGCAGGGTGTTGTGGCAGAATCAGAATTCTTTAGGTAACATTTATAAATAAGATGTTTTATTAATTTTCATGAGCATGCTTATGTGGATAAAATGACTTGGGGCCCAGAGATTGGAGAGGTCAGGTCAGTCTTATCTGTGAATGTGTCTGTAACTATTCCTAAACCATGTGAAGGGATGGTGTGATTAAAGGGGAACCAGGTAGTTGGCTCCACAATGTCTTTGGTGCCAGTCACTCCTCTCTGTAAGCTTGTCCAGGAGAGGTTGTATTTTTGATGGGAGTATCTGGAATTGACAATTGATATATGCCATTGGACGAGGTAATGTTTTGGTACTAATTGGTACCAAGAACAAGATAAGAACTTCGTTTAGGAGACCAAACTGAACAATAATTTATAGCTAATGCTATCTAGCTATGGGATACTCCTTTTTCAAGTAAAAGGTTATTTGTGAAATGTTCCTAAGATCTGTGTTTCGTCATGTGAGTTGAGATGGGTGTGTCTTGGCTATAAATGATACCAAGAACTGTTTTGTAAGCACTCTCAGAGAATTCATTTATAGACACTGAATTGATCTATGTTGAAGCTCATATAATTAAAGATGAACTTGTGTGTGGTTTGCTCTCTCATGATTTGGTAAATACAGGAAATGTCCACGACGAGGGACGTCAGCGATCAGTGATGAATTTGTTTCTATGATTGTGTTTTTTATTCCTGTTTTTGCATTTCGTATTTGATGTGTTGATCTTTCATTTGTAGAAGAGATCTTGGTCTCGACATGAAACCATGTCACAATAAAGGTTCAGTCAAGTAACTAAATAAAATACATTTATAGGGGAGTTTTTCCTGGCCACCCCTCATAGCCTGGTTCCTCTCTAGGGTCTTCCTAGAGTTCTGGCCTTTCTAGGGGAGTTTTTCCTGGCCACCCCACATAGCCTGGTTCCTCTCTAGGGTCTTCCTAGAGTTCTGGCCTTTCTAGGGAGTTTTTCCTGGCCACCCCTCATAGCCTGGTTCCTCTCTAGGGTCTTCCTAGAGTTCTGGCCTTTCTAGGGAGTTTTCCTGGCCACCCCACATAGCCTGGTTCCTCTCTAGGGTCTTCCTAGAGTTCTGGCCTTTCTAGGGGAGTTTTTCCTGGCCACCCCTCATAGCCTGGTTCCTCTCTAGGGTCTTCCTAGAGTTCTGGCCTTTCTAGGGGAGTTTTTCCTGGCCACCCCACATAGCCTGGTTCCTCTCTAGGTCTTCCTAGGTTCTGGCCTTTCTAGGGAGTTTTTCCTAGCCACCGTGCTTCTACACCTGCATTGCTTGCTGTTTGTGGTTTTAGGCTGGGTTTCTGTACAGCACTTTGAGATATCAGCTGATGTAAGAAGGGCTATATAAATAAATTTGATTTGCCATTAGCTGTTTATATGACCCCCATTAGCTTTTACAGTAGCATCACTCCTGTTTATATGACCCCATTAGCTTTTACAGTAGCATCATTCCTGTTTATATGACCCCCATTAGCTTTTACAGTAGCATCATTCCTGTTTATATGACCCCCATTAGCTTTTACAGTAGCATCATTCCTGTTTATATGACCCCCATTAGCTTTTACAGTAACATCATTTTACAGTATCATCATTCCTGTTTATATGACCCCCATTAGCTTTTACAGTAACATCATTCCTGTTTATATGACCCCCATTAGCTTTTACAGTAGCATCACTCCTGTTTATATGACCCCATTAGCTTTTACAGTAGCATCATTCCTGTTTATATGACCCCCATTAGCTTTTACAGTATCATCATTCCTGTTTATATGACCCCCATTAGCTTTTACAGTAGCATCATTCCTGTTTATATGACCCCATTAGCTTTTACAGTAACATCATTTTACAGTATCATCATTCCTGTTTATATGACCCCCATTAGCTTTTACAGTAACATCATTTTACAGTAGCATCACTCCTGTTTATATGACCCCATTAGCTTTTACAGTAGCATCACTCCTGTTTATATGACCCCCATTAGCTTTTACAGTAGCATCACTCCTGTTTATATGACCCCCATTAGCTTTTACAGTAGCATCATTCCTGTTTATATGACCCCCATTAGCTTTTACAGTAACATCATTTTACAGTATCATCATTCCTGTTTATATGACCCCATTAGCTTTTACAGTAACATCATTTTACAGTAGCATCACTCCTGTTTATATGACCCCCATTAGCTTTTACAGTAGCATCATTCCTGTTTATATGACCCCCATTAGCTTTTACAGTATCATCATTCCTGTTTATATGACCCCCATTAGCTTTTACAGTAGCATCATTCCTGTTTATATGACCCCCATTAGCTTTTACAGTATCATCATTCCTGTTTATATGACCCCCATTAGCTTTTACAGTAGCATCATTCCTGTTTATATGACCCCCATTAGCTTTTACAGTAACATCATTTTACAGTAGCATCACTCCTGTTTATATGACCCCCATTAGCTTTTACAGTAACATCATTTTACAGTAACATCATTCCTGTTTATATGACCCCCATTAGCTTTTACAGTAGCATCATTCCTGTGTGTAAGTGTCTGTGTCCCACCTTGGAACAGTGTGTGTGTGTGTGTGTGTGTGTGTGTGTGTGTGTGTGTGTGTGTGTGTAGGTGTGTGTGTGTGTGTGTGTGTGTGTGTGTGTGTGTGTGTGTGTGTGTGTGTGTGTGTGTGTGTGACCCACCTTGGAACAGTGTGGGTGTGCGTGTGTGTGTAAGTGTCTGTGACCCACCTTGGAACAGTGTGTGTGTGTGTGTGTGAGGGTTAGCGCCACCTCGCTGCCAGAGCAGACAGTAGCCACGCTCCAGAGGGTCTGCTGGAAGGCTGCGTCCACGTGCAGGCTGTAGGAGGGTTAGTGGGGTTAGGGTACGACAGGTGCTGTTAGGGGAGAAATAAAACACTGCTGAGAGGTATGGCAGGAGGGTTAGGGTGGAGTGGTATGATAGGAGGGTTAGGGTGGAGTGGTATGATAGGAGGGATAGGGTGGAGTGGTATGATAGGAGGGTTAGAGTGGAGTGGTATGATAGGAGGGTTAGGGTGGAGAGGTATGATAGGAGGGTTAGGGTGGAGTGGTATGATAGGAGGGTTAGGGTGGAGTGGTATGATAGGAGGGTTAGGGTGGAGTGGTATGATAGGAGGGTTAGGGTGGAGAGGTATGATAGGAGGGTTAGGGTGGAGAGGTATGATAGGAGGGTTAGGGTGGAGTGGTATGATAGGAGGGTTAGGGTGGAGTGGTATGATAGGAGGGTTAGGGTGGAGTGGTATCGCAGGAGGGTTAGGGTGGTGTGGTATGGCAGGAGGGTTAGGGTGGAGTGGTATGATAGGAGGGTTAGGGTGGAGTGGTATGATAGGAGGGTTAGGGTGGAGTGGTATGATAGGAGGGTTAGGGTGGAGTGGTATTATAGGAGGGTTAGGGTGGAGTGGTATGGCAGGAGGGTTAGGGTGGTGTGGTATGGCAGGAGGGTTAGGGTGGAGTGGTATGATAGGAGGGTTAGGGTGGAGTGGTATGACAGGAGGGTTAGGGTGGAGTGGTATGATAGGAGGGTTAGGGTGGAGAGGTATGATAGGAAGCCTCCGTGTTGCCTTCTCACACTCGCCAGATTGAACTGAGACAAACCAAGGTGAACTGAGCTAGCATGATCTGCCATAGTTGCAAAAAGGACTAAGCAAAAATGAAATCTCCAAGGCAACACGGTTTGGTTGTTGTCAGTGTGACAGTGTGAAAAGGGTATCAGAGACTCACCAGGTATCGTTCTGATGACACGCTAACTAGGATGAGGTCATCCCCGACTCGGACCTTCTCTCCCTCTGACCTCTGCTTGGAGGCAGGGTGGATGGTCCACCAACAAGCTTCTCCTGTCAGAGACGAGACAGAAGGATATGGCTGAGACTATGGTGATATCACAGTAACCTTCTCTGACCTCTGACCTCTGCTTGGAGGCAGGGTGGACATGCTTCTCCTGTCAGAGACGAGACAGGAGGATATGGCTGAGACTATGGTGATATCACAGTAACCTTCTCTGACCTCTGACCTCTGCTTGGAGGCAGGGTGGACATGCTTCTCCTGTCAGAGACGAGACAGGAGGATATGGCTGAGACTATGGTGATATCACAGTAACCTTCTCTGACCTCTGACCTCTGCTTGGAGGCAGGGTGGACATGCTTCTCCTGTCAGAGACGAGACAGGAGGATATGGCTGAGACTATGGTGATATCACAGTAACCTTCTCTGACCTCTGACCTCTGCTTGGAGGCAGGGTGGACATGCTTCTCCTGTCAGAGACGAGACAGGAGGATATGGCTGAGACTATGGTGATATCACAGTAACCTTCTCTGACCTCTGACCTCTGCTTGGAGGCAGGGTGGACATGCTTCTCCTGTCAGAGACGAGACAGGAGGATATGGCTGAGACTATGGTGACATCACAGTAACCTTCTCTGACCTCTGACCTCTGCTTGGAGGCAGGGTGGATATGCTTCTCCTGTCAGAGACGAGGCAGGAGGATATGGCAGAGACTATCTCTCTCTGAGCCTCTGTCTCTCTGTCTCGGAGCGTCTCTGTCTCTGAGCATCTCTGTCTCTGAGCCTCTCTGTCTCTGAGCCTCTCTGTCTCTGAGCCTCTCTGTCTCTGAGCCTCTCTGTCTCTGAGCCTCTCTGTCTCTGAGCCTCTCTGTCTCTGAGCCTCTCCCTCTGTCTCGGAGCCTCTCCCTCTGTCTCGGAGCCTCTCCCTCTGTCTCGGAGCCTCTCCCTCTGTCTCGGAGCCTCTCCCTCTGTCTCTGAGCCTCTCTGTCTCGGAGCCTCTCTGTCTCGGAGCCTCTCCCTCTGTCTCGGAGCCTCTCCCTCTGTCTCGGAGCCTCTCCCTCTGTCTCGGAGCCTCTCCCTCTGTCTCGGAGCCTCTCCCTCTGTCTCGGAGCCTCTCCCTCTGTCTCGGAGCCTCTCTGTCTCTGAGCTTCTCTGTCTCTGAGCCTCTCTGTCTCTGAGCCTCTCTCTCTCTCTCTCCCTCCCTATCTATATACAGAGCATTCAGAAAGTATTCAGACCCCTTGACTTTCTCCACATTTTGTTACATTACAGCTTTATTCTCAAAATGATTTTTTTTTAATCCCCAATCTACACACAATACATCATAGTTACAAAGCAAAAACAGGTTTTTAGTTTTTTTTACAGAAATACCTTATTTACATAAGTATTCAGACCCTTTGCTATGAGACTGGAAATTGAGCTCAGGTGCATCCTGTTTCCATTGATCCTCCTTGATGTTTTTACCACAGTACATGTGGTAAATTCAATTGATTGGTCATGATTTGGAAAGGCACACACACCTGTCTATATAAGGTCCCACAGTTGACAGTGCATGTCAGAGCAAAAACTAGGCCACGAGGTCGAAGAAATTGTCCGTAGAGCTCCGAGATATGATTGTGTCGAGGCACAGATCTGGGGAAGGGTACCAAAAAATGTCTGCAGCATTTGAAGGTCCCCAAAAACACATTCTTAAATGGAAGAAGTTTGGAACCGCCAAGACTCTTCCTAGAGCTGGCCGCCCGGCTAAACTGAGCAATCGGGGGAGAAGGGCCTTGACCAGAGAGGTGACCAAGAACCCAATGGTCACTCTGACAGAGCTCCAGAGTTCCTCTGTGGAGATGGGAGAACCTTCCAGAAGGACAACCATCTCTGCAGCACTCCACCAATCAGGCTTGTTTGGTAGAGTGGCCAGACAGAAGCCACTCCTCAGTAAAAGGAACATGACAGCCCGCTTGGAGTTTGCCAAAAGGCACCTAATGACTCTCAGACCATGACAAACAAGATTCTCTGGTCTGATGAAACCAAGATTGAACTCTTTGGACTGAATGCCAAGCGTCACGTCTGGAGGAAACCTGGCACGGTGGTAGCAGCATCATGCTGTGGGATGTTTTTCAGCGGTAGGGACCGGGAGACTAGTCAGGATCGAGGGAAAGATGAACAGAGCAAAGTACAGAGAGAGATCCTTGATGAAAACCTGCTCCAGAGCTCTCAGGACCTCAGACTGGGGGGGAAGGTTCACCTTCCAACAGGACAATGCAGGAGTGGCTTCGGGACAAGTCTCTGAATTTCCCCGAGTGGCCCGGCCAAGAGCCTGGTCTTGAACCAGATCAAACACGAGCGTCTGCTAAATGACTTAAATGTAAATGTAAATGTTGATAGACCTGAAAATAGCTGTGCAGCGACGCTCCCCATCCAACCTGACAGAGCTGGATGGATTTCATGTAGCAGCCAGGTTGTTGCAGGACAGACAGCAACCTAGTAACCACAGGCAGCAACACTGAGGGTCTGCAGTCTGGTAACCTCCATCAGGGTCTGGAGTCTAGTAACCTCCAGCAGGGTCTGGGGTCTAGGAACCTCCAGCAGGGTCTGGGGTCTAGGAACCTCCAGCAGGGTCTGGGGTCTAGTAACCTCCAGCAGGGTCTGGAGTCTAGTAACCTCCAGCAGGGTCTGGAGTCTAGTAACCTCCAGCAGGGTCTGGAGTCCAGTAACCTCCAGCAGGGTCTGGAGTCCAGTAACCTCCAGCAGGGTCTGGAGCCCAGTAACCTCCAGCAGAGTCTGGAGTCCAGTAACCTTCAGCAGGGTCTGGAGTCTAGTAACCTCCAGCAGGGTCTGGAGTCCAGTAACCTCCAGCAGGGTCTGGAGTCTAGTAATCTCCAGCAGGGTCTGGAGTCCAGTAACCTCCAGCAGGGTCTGGGGTCTAGTAACCTCTAGCAGGGTCTGGAGTCCAGTAACCTCCAGCAGGGTCTGGAGTCCAGTAACCTCAAGCAGGGTCTGGAGTCCAGTAACCTCCAGCAGGGTCTGGAGCCCAGTAACCTCCAGCAGAGTCTGGAGTCCAGTAACCTTCAGCAGGGTCTGGAGTCTAGTAACCTCCAGCAGGGTCTGGAGTCCAGTAACCTCCAGCAGGGTCTGGAGTCTAGTAACCTCCAGCAGGGTCTGGAGTCCAGTAACCTCCAGCAGGGTCTGGGGTCTAGTAACCCCCAGCAGGGTCTGGGGTCTAGTAATCTCCAGCAGGGTCTGGGGTCTAGTAACCTCCAGCAGGGTCTGGGGTCTAGTAACCTCCAGCAGCACCACTGAGGGTCTGGAGTCTAGTAGCCTCCAGCAGGGTCTGGAGACTAGTAGCCTCCAGCAGGGTCTGGATTCTAGTAACCTCCAGCAGCACCACTGAGGACCTGGAGTCCAGTAACCTCTAGCAGGGTCTGGAGTCTAGTAACCTCTAGCAGGGTCTGGAGTCCAGTAACCTCCAGCAGGGTCTGGAGTCCAGTAACCTCCAGCAGGGTCTGGAGCCCAGTAACCTCCAGCAGAGTCTGGAGTCCAGTAACCTTCAGCAGGGTCTGGAGTCTAGTAACCTCCAGCAGGGTCTGGAGTCCAGTAACCTCCAGCAGGGTCTGGAGTCTAGTAACCTCCAGCAGGGTCTGGAGTCCAGTAACCTCCAGCAGGGTCTGAGGTCCAGTAACCTCCAGCAGGGTCTGGGGTCTAGTAACCTCCAGCAGGGTCTGGGGTCTAGTAACCTCCAGCAGGGTCTGGGGTCTAGAACCTCCAGAAGGGTCTGGAGTCTGCTAACCACAGTCAGCATGGCACACACACCGACACACAACATAGTAAACGTCCACACCCACACAGCATCACAACAGTCTTACTATGGGAACTCATAAAACCCAGCATCAGAAACATCTCTCTCTCTCTCTGAAGCTTGCACGACAACATAACACTACACCATGGCTTGGTGATGTTGTCTCATCTGACTGTACTAGCTATACTATGGCTGTTGGGAAAGAAGAAGAGAAAGAGACCTACCTGTTGTGTCTTCCTGCAGTCCAACATCAAACGCCAGTTTGTCGGTTGAGGATCGGGAGGTACCGAGGCAACAGAGGTACTAGACAGAGAAACAAAAGAAGTCAATTATTCCTCAACACAACCAGACACAACATGGTAGAAACCAGTCTCCTATTGCCTTGTCTGACTGGCTCAGCAACTCGCGTATCACTAGAAAATACAGACAAGAATACAACAAAGATGATGACAACCACAACAAAGATGATGACAACCACAACACAGATGACAACCACAACAAAGATGATGACAACTACAACACAGATGATGACAACCACAACAAAGATGATGACAACCACAACACAGATGACAACTACAACAAAGATGATGACAACTACAACAAAGATGATGACAACCACAACACAGATGACAACCACAACAAAGATGATGACAACTACAACAAAGATGATGACAACAACAACACAGATGATGACAACCACAACACAGATGACAATCACAACAAAGATGACAATCACAACAAAGATGATGACAACCACAACAAAGATGATGACAACCACAACACAGATGATGACAACCACAACTGACTGACATCACAGAGCAAAAACCTGGAATGGAAGATTGTGACACTGATTCAAGTACATGTTACTTCCTGTATATGGGTGTCCGGACACACTGCAGAGGGACTCACCATGCCGCTGTAGGAGTGTCGTAGCAGAACAGCGTGTCCGTACAGTAAGGTGCGGTGGCCCCCTCCCTGGGCCGTCTACAGGACAGAGACAGAGGGACAAGAGACACATTCAGGAACTAGTTTACACGTACAATACTGTTACTATACAGGACTAAGATCGAATCATACTACACCGGCTCTGACACTTGTCAGGGCTTGCAAACTATCATGAATTACAAAAGGGAAACCCAGCTGAGAGTTGCCCAGTGAGACGAGTCCACCGGACGAGCTAAATGCCTTCTGTGCTCGCTTCGAGGCAAGCAATACTGAAACATGCGTGAGAACACCAGCTGTTCTGGACGACTGCGTGATCACACTCTCCGTAGCCGATGTGAGTGAGACCTTTAAACAGGTTAACATTCACAAGGCTGCAGGACCAGACGGATTACCAGGACTGAGCATGTGCTGACCAGCTGGCACGTGTCTTCTCTGACATTTTCAACCTCTCCCTGACCCAGTCTGTAATATCTACATGTTTCAGGCAGAATGCCAAGGTAAGCTGTCTAAATGACTATTACGTCTGCAGCCATGAAATATTTTGAAAGGCTGGTCGTGGCTCACATCAACACCAGTATCCCAGACATCCTGGACCCCACTCCAATTCACATACTGCCAAAACAGATCCACAGATGACGCAACCTCTATTGCTCTCCACACTACCGCTCAGCGTTTAACACAATAGTGCCCTCCAAGCTCATCACTAAGCTGAGGATCATGGGAATGAAACACCTCCCTCTTCAACTGGATCCTGGACTTCCTGATGGGCCGCCACCAGGTGATGAGGGTAGGCAACAACACATCCACTATGCTGACTCTCAACACAGGGGTCCCCTCAGGGGTGCGTGCTCAGTCCCCTCCTGTACTTCCTGTTCACCCACGACTGTGTGGCCGCGCACGACTCCAACACCATCATCAAGTTTGCCGATGACACGATGGTGGTGACCTGATCACCACCGACGATGAGACAGTCGAGGAGGTAAGAGACCTGGCAGTGTGGTGCCAGAAAAAATCATGGGAGAAGGGCCATGGTCAGGGAAGTGACCAAGAACCCGATGGTCACTCTGAAGGAGCCCCAGAGTTCCTCTACGGATATGGGAGATTCTTCCTGAAGGAACCATCTCTGCAGCAGTGTGTTGCCAGGACAACCACTCCCTTAATGTCAGCCAGACAAAGGAGCTGATCGGCAAAGAACACGCCCTCATTCACATCGACTGTAGTGGAGCTTCAAGTTCCTCTGTCCACATGGCTAAGAACCAACCATTCCTCTGTCCACATGGCTAAGAACCAAACATTCCTCTGTCCACATGGCTAAGAACCAACCATGGTCCAAACACACCAACACAGTCGTGACGAGGGCACGACAACGCCTCTTCCCCCTCAGGACGCTGAAACAGCTTCTACTCAAAAAAGTAATGAGACTGCTTAAAAGTTTTTAAAAAATCGCTAAAATAACTATTTTTGACTCATCACATACGCTGCTGCTACTGTTGATTATCTATCCTGTTGCCTTGTCACTTTATCTATACCTATATTTCCTGTTACCGACAGTGCCTTTGGAAACCACTCCTCAGTGAAAGGCACATGACAGCCAGCTTGGAGTTTGACAAAAGGCACCTAAAGACTCTCAGACCATGAGAAACAAGATTCTTTGTTCTGATGAAACCAAGATTGAACTCTTTTAGCCTGAATGCCAAGCTTCACGTTTGGAGGAAACCATCTCTACGGTGAAGCATGGTGGTGGTGGCAGCATCATGTGGTGGGGATGTTTTTCAGTGTCAGGGACTGGGAGTCAGGATCAAGGCCAAGATGAAGAGAGCAAAGTACAGAGAAATCCTTGATGAAAACCTGCTCCAGAGCGCTCAGGACTGGGGTGAAGGTTCACCTTCCAACAGGACACCAACCCTAAGCACACAGCCAAGACAACGCAGGAGTGGCTTCGGGACGAGTCTCTGAATGTCCTTCAGTGGCCCAGCCAGAGACAGGACGAACCCGATCGAACATCTCTGGAGAGACCTTAAAATAGCTGTGCACCAAAACTCCCCATCTAACCTGACAGAGCTCGAGAGGATCTGCAGAGAAGAATGAAACTCCCCAAATACAGGTGTGCCAAGCTTGTAGCGTCATACCCAAGAAGAATCAAGGCTGTAATCACTGCCAAAAGGTACTTATGTAAATGTGAAATTTCTGTTTTTATTTTTAATGAATTAGCTATAATTTCTAGAAACCTGTTTTTGCTTTGTCATTATGGGGTATTGTGATGTCATTATGGGGTATTGTGATGTCATTATGGGGTATTGTGATGTCATGACATTATGGGGTATTGTGATGTCATTATGGGGTATTGTGATGTCATTATGGGGTATTGTGATGTCATTATGGGGTATTGTGATGTCATTATGGGGTATTGTGATGTCATTATGGGGTATTGTGATGTCATTATGGGGTATTGTGATGTCATTATGGGGTATTGTGTGTAGATTGATGAGGGAAAAAAACTATTGAATCCATTTTAGAACAAGGCTGTAACATAACAACATGTAGAAACAAGTCAAGGGGTCTGGAGACTCTCCGAAGACACTGTGTATATACAGTCCCAGTCAAAAGTATGGACACACCTACTCATTCCAGGGTTTTTATTTATTTTTTACTATTCTCTACGTTGTAGAATAATAGTGAAGATATCAAAACTATGAAATAACACATATGGAATCATGTAGTAACCAAAAAAGTGTTAAATAAATCTAAATGTATTTTATATTTCAGATTCTTTAAAGTACCAACGCATTTCCTTGATTAAAGCTTTGCACACTCTTGACATTCTCTCAACCAGCTTCACCTGGAATACTTTTCCAACATTCCTGAAGGTGTTACCACATATGCTGAGCATTTGGTAGCTGCATTTTCCTTCCCTCTGAGGTCCAACTCATCCTTCACTCTGCCGTCCAACTCATCCTTCCCTCTGCAGTCCAACTCATCCTTCACTCTGCCGTCCAACTCATCCTTCCCTCTGCGGTCCAACTCATCCTTCCCTCTGAGGTCCAACTCATCCTTCACTCTGAGGTCCAACTCATCCTTCCCTCTGAGGTCCAACTCATCCTTCCCTCTGCGGTCCAACTCATCCTTCCCTCTGAGGTCCAACTCATCCTTCCCTCTGAGGTCCAACTCATCCTTCCCTCTGAGGTCCAACTCATCCCAAACCATCTCAATTGGGTTGAGGTTGGGTGATTCTGGAGGACAGGTCATCTGATGCAGCACTCCATCACTTTCCTTCTTGGTCAAATAGCCCTATACAGTACCCAGTACCCTGGCTAGGCTAGAATGTCTTCATCTAACAGCCCCTCCCTCCTAAAGTACCCTGGCTAGACTAGCATGTCTTCATCTAACAGCCCCTCCCTCCTACAGTACCCTGGCTAGGCTAGCATGTCTTCATCTAACAGCCCCTCCCTCCTACAGTACCCTGGCTAGGCTAGCATGTCTTCATCTAACAGCCCCTCCCTCCTACAGTACCCTGGCTAGGCTAGCATGTCTTCATCTAACAGCCCCTCCCTCCTACAGTACCCTGGCTAGGCTAGCATGTCTTCATCAAACAGCCCCCCCCCCCTCCTACAGTTCCCTGGCTAGCATGTCTTCATCTAACAGTCCCCCCCTCCTACAGTTCCCTGGCTAGCATGTCTTCATCTAACAGTCCCCCTCCTACAGTTCCCTGGCTAGCATGTCTTCATCTAACAGTCCCCCCCTCCTACAGTTCCCTGGCTAGCATGTCTTCATCTAACAGTCCCCCCTCCTACAGTTCCCTGGCTAGCATGTCTTCATCTAACAGCCCCCCTCCTACAGTTCCCTGGCTAGCATGTCTTCATCTAACAGTCCCCCCTCCTACAGTTCCCTGGCTAGCATGTCTTCATCTAACAGCCCCCCTCCTACAGTTCCCTGGCTAGCATGTCTTCATCTAACAGTCCCCCCTCCTACAGTTCCCTGGCTAGCATGTCTTCATCTAACAGCCCCCCTCCTAGCCTAGTCAGTCAGTCAGACACAGCCACATTCACACAAACATGCACGCACGCCTGCTCACACCGCCCACGAACGCACGCACGCACGCACGCACACACACACACACACACACACACACACACACACACACACACACACACACACACACACACACACACACACACACACACACACACACACACACACACACACACGCACACAGAGACACACACACACACACACAAACATACAGGTGTTTCCTCTAGATAATCTGACAAAGACAGGCTGCTTCTGTGTTTCCATCCATCCTACCACACAGCGGACTGTCCATGAGACTGGGGGAGGGTGGGAAAGTGTGTGTGTGGTGTCAGGTACAGCTGTGTGTGATTAGGAAGATAATGTTGGGATAATAGGGTTTTTGTAGAGATGAGGAGCTAGGAGCTCAGACACACAGTGACAGAAGGAGCTAGGAGATCAGACACACAGTGACAGAAGGAGCTAGGAGATCAGACACACAGTGACAGAAGGAAATCAGACACACAGTGACAGAAGGAGCTAGGAGATCAGACACACAGTGACAGAAGGAGCTAGGAGATCAGACACACAGTGACAGAAGGGGATCAGACACACAGTGACAGAAGGGGATCAGACACACAGTGACAGAAGGGGATCAGACACACAGTGACAGAAGGAGATCAGACACACAGTGACAGAAGGAGATCAGACACACAGTGACAGAAGGGGATCAGACACACAGTGACAGAAGGGGATCAGACACACAGTGACAGAAGGGGATCAGACACACAGTGACAGAAGGAGATCAGACACACAGTGACAGAAGGGGATCAGACACACAGTGACAGAAGGGGATCAGACACACAGTGACAGAAGGGGGAGCAGCAGACGGTAATGAACTTACCTTCATCATGAATTTCTGTATTGGCATGAAATAAATGGAAAGGAGAGTTAATTCAACACAAATGGCACATTAGTGATGAATTAACATCAGTCATTGCTCTTCCAACATTCACTACTACAGAATAGTCCACAGCACTGCAATCCTGGACAATGCCTACACAGGACAAAAGCCATGACTTAGAATGGAGCCTACTGTTTCTGACTGTGGCCTGCTCTGCTCTGCTCTAAAAGGAGCCTACTGTTTCTGACTGTGGCCTGCTCTGCTCTAAAAGGAGCCTACTGTTTCTGACTGTGGCCTGCTCTGCTCTAAAAGGAGCCTACTGTTTCTGACTGTGGCCTGCTCTGCTCTAAAAGGAGCCTACTGTTTCTGACTGTGGCCTGCTCTGTTCTAAAAGGAGCCTACTGTTTCTGACTGTGGCCTGCTCTGCTCTAAAAGGAGCCTACTGTATCTGACTGTGGCCTGCTCTGCTCTGCTCTAAAAGGAGCCTACAGTTTCTGACTGTGGCCTGCTCTGCTCTAAAAGGAGCCTACTGTTCTGACTGTGGCCTGCCCTGCTCTGCTGTAAAAGGAGCCTACTGTTTCTGACTGTGGCCTGCTCTGCTCTAAAAGGAGCCTGCTCTGACTGTCTGCTGTAAAAGGAGCCTACTGTTTCTGACTGTGGCCTGCTCTGCTCTAAAAGGAGCCTACTGTTTCTGACTGGTTCTGCTCTAAAAGGAGCCTACTGTTTCTGACTGTGGCCTGCTCTGCTCTAAAAGGAGCCTACTGTTTCTGACTGTGGCCTGCTCTGTTCTGCTCTAAAAGGAGCCTACTGTTTCTGACTGTGGCCTGCTCTGCTCTGAGCCTACTGTTCTGACTGTGGCCTGCTCTGCTCTAAAAGGAGCCTACTGTTTCTGACTGTGGCCTGCTCTGCTCTAAAAGGAGCCTACTGTTCTGACTGTGGCCTGCCCTGCTCTGCTGTAAAAGGAGCCTACTGTTTCTGACTGTGGCCTGCTCTATTCTGCTGTAAAAGGAGCCTACTGTTTCTGACTGTGGCCTGCTCTGCTCTAAAAGGAGCCTACTGTTTCTGACTGTGGCCTGCTCTGCTCTACTCTAAAAGGAGCCTACTGTTTCTGACTGTGGAGCTCTAAAAGGAGCCTACTGTTTCTGACTGTGGCCTGCTCTGTTCTGCTGTAAAAGGAGCCTACTGTTTCTGACTGTGGCCTGCTCTGCTCTAAAAGGAGCCTACTGTTTCTGACTGTGGCCTGCTCTGTTCTGCTGTAAAAGGAGCCTACTGTTTCTGACTGCTCTGCTCTAAAAGGAGCCTACTGTTTCTGACTGGCCTGCTCTGCTGTAAAAGGAGCCTACTGTTTCTGACTGTGGCCTGCTCTGTTCTGCTGTAAAGGAGCCTACTGTTTCTGACTGTGGCCTGCTCTGCTCTAAAAGGAGCCTACTGTTTCTGACTGTGGCCTGCTCTGTTCTGCTGTAAAAGGAGCCTACTGTTTCTGACTGTGGCCTGCTCTGCTCTAAAAGGAGCCTACTGTTTCTGACTGTGGCCTGCTCTGTTCTGCTGTAAAAGGAGCCTACTGTTTCTGACTGTGGCCTGCTCTGCTCTAAAAGGAGCCTACTGTTTCTGACTGTGGCCTGCTCTGCTCTGCTGTAAAAGGAGCCTACTGTTTCTGACTGTGGCCTGCTCTGCTGTAAAAGGAGCCTACTGTTTCTGACTGTGGCCTGCTCTGCTCTAAAAGGAGCCTACTGTTTCTGACTGTGGCCTGCTCTGCTCTGCTGTAAAAGGCATTAGGACATAAACTCCTTCATCACCGTTCCATAGCACAGTCATCCATGTGTGTGTGTTTCCAGCAGTCATTCCTAATGAATACAGTGTTAGCTGATTCCAGACCTGTAGTAATTGCTCAGTGTGTCCAGCCAGTATAAAGTGTTAGCTGATTCCAGACCTGTAGTAATTGCTCAGTGTGTCCAGCCAGTATAAAGTGTTAGCTGATTCCAGACCTGTAGTAATTGCTCAGTGTGACCAGCCAGTATACAGTGTTAGCTGATTCCAGACCTGTAGTAATTGCTCAGTGTGACCAGCCAGTATAAAGCGTTAGCTGATTCCAGACCTGTAGTAATTGCTCAGTGTGACCAGCCAGTATAAAGCGTTAGCTGATTCCAGACCTGTAGTAATTGCTCAGTGTGACAGTGTTAGCTGATTTCAGACCAGTATTGCTCAGTGTGACCAGCCAGTATAAAACGTTAGCTGATTCCAGACCTGTCACATGCCGTTGTGGCCAACAGGACTTATTGGTTGTGTCTCAGCTGGCACCCTTATTCTCTATGGAGCCCCTGGTCAAAAGTAGTGCACTACGTAGGGAATAGGGTGCCACATAACGACGCCTTGTGAACATTAAGTGGCGTCCAATGGAAGATAAAATGACGTGACACGTTTCTATAAATGTCTCAAGACATTGTAATACTCTGAATCACGTTGAATGGATGACTTCAATCACTTAACCTATAGGTCCCTATCAGTCATTATTGACCTGGTCCCTCGCGACACGTTTCTATAAATGTCTCAAGCCATTGTAATGCTCTGAATCACGTTGAATGGATTATTGATCCACATGTCAAAAGGAATTGATCTGCAAGGCCCCAAGTATATTAAATATGACTTCAATCACACAACCTATAGGATAATCAATATAATCCATCAAAACCTCCAATAGATCAATTAACAAATTGATTCTTAAATGACATCTTTAAAAAAAAAACATCTGTTATTAATTGAATTGGTTGTGATAGTAATTGAATGGGGAGGAAAACAATAGCTGAGAGACAGTAATAACAGCGTCATTCCAATCACTCTGCTCGTCAACCCGATCTCACTGCACAGCATCCCCCAGCTCGGACTTGATCCCCCAGCGGATCCGCTGTGCTGCAGCAACATCTTCCTGACACTCCAGCAAATTACTAAATATGTGCAGTGTGATTATCTCCTTGCGTAACGAGAGGCATGAGAGAGATGACAGACATGAGGTAAGGTAGCCTGGCGGTTAACAGAGGATGATTGGGACCGAGGAGAGTTAGGGAGGAGCTGAGGAGAGGTGGAGAGGCTGAGGAGAGGTGGTGAGGGACTGAGGAGAGGTGGAGAGGCTGAGGAGAGGTGGAGAAGGGCTGAGGAGAGGCTGAGAGGGACAGGGGAGATAGCGGCTGAGGAGAGGAAGAGAGGGGTTGAGGAGAGGTAGAGAGGCTGAGGAGAGGTAGAGAGGCTGAGGAGAGATGGAGAAGGGCTGAGGAGAGGTGGAGAGGGGCTGAGGAGAGGTGGAGAGGGGCTGAGGAGAGGTGGAGAGGGGCTGAGGAGAGATGGAGAAGGGCTGAGGAGAGATGGAGAAGGGCTGAGGAGAGATGGAGAAGGGCTGAGGAGAGATGGAGAAGGGCTGAGGAGAGATGGAGAAGGGCTGAGGAGAGATGGAGAAGGGCTGAGGAGAGATGGAGAAGGGCTGAGGAGAGATGGAGAAGGGCTGAGGAGAGGTGGAGAGGGGCTGAGGAGAGGGGCTGAGGAGAGGTGGAGAGGGGCTGAGGAGAGGTGACCTGGTCCCTCCATCAGTCATTACTAAACTGGTCCCTCCATCAGTCATTACTAACCTGGTCCCTCCATCAGTCATTATTAACCTGGTCCCTCCATCAGTCATTACTAACCTGGTCCCTCCATCAGTCATTATTAACCTGGTCCCTCCATCAGTCATTACTAACCTGGTCCCTCCATCAGTCATTACTAACCTGGTCCATCCATCAGTCATTAATAACCTGGTCCCTCCATCAGTCATTACTAACCTGGTCCCTCCATCAGTCATTACTAACCTGGTCCCTCCATCAGTCATTACTAACCTGGTCCCTCCATCAGTCATTACTAACCTGGTCCCTCCATCAGTCATTACTAACCTGGTCCCTCCATCAGTCAGAACCTGGTCCCTCCAGGAGAGGTGGATTAGGGGTTGAGGAAGGTGGTCCCTGAGGTCAGGCTAACCTGGTCCCTCCATCAGTCATTATTAACCTGGTCCCTCCATCAGTCATTGGAACCTGGTCCCTCCAGGAGTCATTACTAACCTGGTCCCTCCATCAGTCATTATTAACCTGGTCCCTCCATCAGTCATTACTAACCTGGTCCCTCCATCAGTCATTATTAACCTGGTCCCTCCATCAGTCATTACTAACCTGGTCCCTCCATCAGTCATTACTAACCTGGTCCCTCCATCAGTCATTACTAACCTGGTCCCTCCATAGGTGGAACCTGGGGCTCCATCAGTCATTATTAACCTGGTCCCTCCATCAGTCATTACTAAGGGTCCCTCCATCAGTCATTATTAACCTGGTCCCTCCATCAGAGGTGGAGAGGGGCTTAACCTGGTCCCTGCATCAGTCATTACTAACCTGGTCCCTCCATACTAACCTGGTCCCTCCATCAGTCATTATTAACCTGGTCCCTCCATCAGTCATTACTAACCTGGTCCCTCCATCAGTCATTATTAACCTGGTCCCTCCATCAGTCATTATTAACCTGGTCCCTCCATCAGTCATTACTAACCTGGTCCCTCCATCAGTCATTATTAACCTGGTCCCTCCATCAGTCATTACTAACCTGGTCCCTCCATCAGTCATTATTAACCTGGTCCCTCCATCAGTCATTACTAACCTGGTCCCTCCATCAGTCATTACTAACCTGGTCCATCCATCAGTCATTAATAACCTGGTCCCTCCATCAGTCATTACTAACCTGGTCCCTCCATCAGTCATTACTAACCTGGTCCCTCCATCAGTCATTACTAACCTGGTCCCTCCATCAGTCATTATTAACCTGGTCCCTCCATCAGTCATTACTAACCTGGTCCCTCCATCAGTCATTATTAACCTGGTCCCTCCATCAGTCATTACTAACCTGGTCCCTCCATCAGTCATTATTAACCTGGTCCCTCCATCAGTCATTACTAACCTGGTCCCTCCATCAGTCATTATTAACCTGGTCCCTCCATCAGTCATTACTAACCTGGTCCCTCCATACTAACCTGGTCCCTCCATCAGTCATTATTAAGGGCTGGTCCCTCCATCAGTCATTACTAACCTGGTCCCTCCATCAGTCATTATTAACCTGGTCCCTCCATCAGTCATGGATTAACCTGGTCCCTCCATCAGTCATTACTAACCTGGTCCCTCCATACTAACCTGGTCCCTCCATCAGTCATTATTAACCTGGTTCCTCCATCAGTCATTAGAACCTGGTCCCTCCATCAGTCATTATTAACCTGGTCCCTCCATCAGTCATTATTAACCTGGTCCCTCCATCAGTCATTACTAACCTGGTCCCTCCATCAGTCATTATTAACCTGGTCCCTCCATCAGTCATTACTAACCTGGTCCCTCCATCAGTCATTACTAACCTGGTCCCTCCATCAGTCATTATTAACCTGGTCCCTCCATCAGTCAGTACTAACCTGGTCCCTCCATCAGTCATTACTAACCTGGTCCCTCCATCAGTCATTACTAACCTGGTCCCTCCATCAGTCAGTACTAACCTGGTCCCTCCATCAGTCATTACTAACCTGGTCCCTCCATCAGTCATACTAACCTGGTCCCTCCATCAGTCAGTAGGGCTAACCTGGTCCCTCCATCAGTCATTACTAACCTGGTCCCTCCATCAGTCATTACTAACCTGGTCCCTCCATACTAACCTGGTCCCTCCATCAGTCATGGACTAACCTGGTCCCTCCATCAGTCATTACTAACCTGGTCCCTCCATACTAACCTGGTCCCTCCATCAGTCATTACTAACCTGGTCCCTCCATCAGTCATTATTAACCTGGTCCCTCCATACTAACCTGGTCCCTCCATCAGTCATTACTAACCTGGTCCCTCCATCAGTCATTACTAACCTGGTCCCTCCATCAGTCAGTACTAACCTGGTCCCTCCATACTAACCTGGTCCCTCCATCAGTCATTACTAACCTGGTCCCTCCATACTAACCTGGTCCCTCCATCAGTCATTACTAACCTGGTCCCTCCATACTAACCTGGTCCCTCCATCAGTCATTACTAACCTGGTCCCTCCATCAGTCAGTACTAACCTGGTCCCTCCATCAGTCATTACTAACCTGGTCCCTCCATACTAACCTGGTCCCTCCATCAGTCATTACTAACCTGGTCCCTCCATACTAACCTGGTCCCTCCATCAGTCATTACTAACCTGGTCCCTCCATCAGTCATTACTAACCTGGTCCCTCCATACTAACCTGGTCCCTCCATCAGTCATTACTAACCTGGTCCCTCCATCAGTCATTACTAACCTGGTCCCTCCATCAGTCATTACTAACCTGGTCCCTCCATACTAACTTGGTCCCTCCATCAGTCATTACTAACCTGGTCCCTCCATCAGTCATTACTAACCTGGTCCCTCCATACTAACCTGGTCCCTCCATCAGTCATTACTAACCTGGTCCCTCCATACTAACCTGGTCCCTCCATCAGTCATTATTAACCTGGTCCCTCCATCAGTCATTACTAACCTGGTCCCTCCATCAGTCATTATTAACCTGGTCCCTCCATCAGTCATTATTAACCTGGTCCCTCCATCAGTCATTACTAACCTGGTCCCTCCATCAGTCATTATTAACCTGGTCCCTCCATCAGTCATTACTAACCTGGTCCCTCCATACTAACCTGGTCCCTCCATCAGTCATTATTAACCTGGTCCCTCCATACTAACCTGGTCCCTCCATCAGTCATTATTAACCTGGTCCCTCCATCAGTCATTATTAACCTGGTCCCTCCATCAGTCATTATTAACCTGGTCCCTCCATCAGTCATTACTAACCTGGTCCCTCCATCAGTCATTATTAACCTGGTCCCTCCATCAGTCATTACTAACCTGGTCCCTCCATCAGTCATTACTAACCTGGTCCCTCCATCAGTCATTACTAACCTGGTCCCTCCTCATAGCTGTAATTCTGTTAGACTGTAACTACTGAAGCCATTCAGTTCCATGTTCTTTTTTCCTTTCCCTGCTCACTCTTCAGCGTGCTGGGGTGCCCGGTTTACTAATTAAATGTTGAGCTCTCACACATGCTGCTTCTCTTCCAATCTCTCTTGGTCTTTTATCTTTACACACTTTCCGTCTACTTACAGTCATCCTCTCCTTCTACCTGTCTCTCTGTATCTCTACCCCCCACCTCTCCTTCTACCTGTCTCTCTGTACCTCTACCCCACCCCCACCTCTCCTTCTACCTGTCTCTCTGTACCCTCCCCCACCTCTCCTTCTACCTGCCTCTCTGTACCTCTACCCCCCCCACCTCTCCTTCTACCTGCCTCTCTGTATCTCTACCCCCACCTCTCCTTCTACCTGTCTCTCTATATCTCTACCCCCCACCTCTCCTTCTACCTGCCCTCTCTCCTCTCTACCCCCCTAACCTCTCCTTCTACCTGTCTCTCTGTATCTCTACCCCCCACCTCTCCTTCTACCTGCCTCTCTATATCTCTCCCCCCACCTCTCCTTCTACCTGCCCTCTATATCTCTACCCCCCACCTCTCCTTCTACCTGTCTCTCTAATCTCTACCCCCCCCACCTCTCCTTCTACCTGCCTCTCTGTATCTCTACCCCCCACCTCTCCTTCTACCTGCCTCTCTGTATCTCTACCCCCCACCTCTCCCTTCTACCTGCCTCTCTGTATCTCTACCCCCCCACCTCTCCTTCTACCTGCCTCTCTGTATCTCTACCCCCCCCCCCCCACCTCTCCTTCTACCTGCCTCTCTGTACCTCTACCCCCCCCCCACCTCTCCTTCTACCTGTCTCTCTGTATCTCTACCCCCCCCACCTCTCCTTCTACCTGCCTCTCTGTACCTCTACCCCCCCCACCTCTCCTTCTACCTGCCTCTCTGTATCTCTACCCCCCCCCACCTCTCCTTCTACCTGACTCCCTGTATCACTCTGGCTGGAGGACTGGCTAACTGTTTGACTGCCTGGCTGGCTGGCTGACTGACTGGCTGACTGATTGACTGGCTGACTGACTGGGTGACTGACTGACTGACTGACTGACTGACTGACTGGGTAACTGACTGACTGACTGGGTGGCTGACTGACTGGGTAACTGACTGACTGACTGACTGACTGACTGACTGGCTGACTGACTGGGTAACTGACTGACTGACTGGGTGACTAACTGACTGGGTAACTGACTGACTGACTGGGTAACTGACTGACTGACTGACTGGCTGACTGACTGACTGACTGACTGACTGGGTAACTGGCTGACTGACTGGGTAACTGACTGAATGACTGACTGAATGACTGACTGGGTAACTGACTGACTGACTGGGTGACTGACTGGCTGGCTGACTGACTGGGTAACTGACTGACTGACTGGGTGACTGACTGACTGACTGGCTGGCTGGCTGACTGGCTGGGTAACTGACTGACTGGCTGGGTAACTTATTGACTGGCTGGCTAGCTGGCTGGCTGACTGACTAACTAACTGGCTGACTGGCTGACTAACTGACTGGGTAACCAACTGACTGGCTGACTGACTGACTGGGAAACTGACTAACTGACTGACTGACTGGGTGACTGACTGGGTGACTGACTGACTGACTGGGTGACTGACTGACTGACTGGGTGACTGACTGACTGGCTGGCTGACTGGCTGGGTAACTGACTAACTGACTGACTGACTGACTGGGTGACTAACTGACTGACTGACTGACTGACTGACTGACTGACTGACTGACTGACTGACTGGGTAACTGACTGACTGACTGACTGGGTGACTGACTGACTGGCTGACTAACTGGGTAACTGACTGACTGACTGGGTAACTGACTGACTGGGTGACTGACTGACTGACTGACTGACTGACTGGGTAACTGACTAACTGACTGACTGACTGACTGGGTGACTGACTGACTGGGTAACTGACTAACTGACTGACTGACTGACTGGGTGACTGGCTGACTGACTGGGTAACTGGGTAACTGACTGACTGACTGGGTGACTGACTGACTGGCTGACTGACTGGGTAACTGACTGACTGACTGACTGACTGACTGACTGACTGACTGACTGACTGACTGACTGACTGACTGACCGAATGACTGACTGGGTAACTGACTGACTGACTGGGTGACTGACTGACTGGCTGGCTGGCTGACTGGCTGGGTAACTGACTGACTGACTGACTGACTGGGTGACTGACTGGCTGACTGACTGGCTGACTGACTGGGTAACTGACTGACTGACTGGGTGGCTGACTGACTGGGTAACTGACTGACTGACTGGGTGACTAACTGACTGGGTAACTGACTGGGTAACTGACTGACTGACTGGGTAACTGACTGACTGACTGGGTAACTGACTGACTAACTGACTGGGTAACTGACTGACTGACTGACTGACTGGCTGACTGGGTAACTTATTGACTGGCTGGCTAGCTGGCTGGCTGACTGACTAACTAACTGGCTGACTGGCTGACTAACTGACTGGGTAACCAACTGACTGGCTGACTGACTGACTGGGAAACTGACTAACTGACTGACTGGGTGACTGACTGGGTGACTGACTGACTGACTGACTGACTGACTGGGTGACTGACTCGGTGACTGACTGACTGGCTGGCTGACTGGCTGGGTAACTGACTAACTGACTGACTGACTGACTGGGTGACTAACTAACTGACTGACTGACTGACTGACTGGGTAACTGACTGACTGACTGACTGACTGGGTAACTGACTGACTGGGTGACTGACTGACTGGCTGACTAACTGGGTAACTGACTGACTGACTGACTGGGTGACTGACTGGCTGGCTGACTGACTGGGTAACTGACTGACTGGGTGACTGACTGACTGACTGACTGGGTAACTGACTAACTGACTGACTGACTGACTGGGTGACTGACTGACTGGGTGACTGACTGACTGACTGACTGATTGACTGACTGACTGACTGACTGGGTAACTGACTGACTGACTGACTGGGTGACTGACTGACTGGCTGACTGACTGGGTAACTGACTGACTGACTGACTGAATGACTGACTGGGTAACTGACTGACTGACTGGGTGACTGACTGGCTGGCTGACTGACTGGGTAACTGACTGACTGACTGGGTGACTGACTGACTGGCTGGCTGGCTGACTGGCTGGGTAACTGACTGACTGGCTGGGTAACTGACTGACTGACTGACTTGGTGACTGGCTGACTGACTGGGTAACTGACTGACTGACTGGGTGGCTGACTGACTGGGTAACTGACTGACTGACTGACTGACTGACTGGCTGACTGACTGGGTAACTGACTGACTGACTGGGTGACTAACTGACTGGGTAACTGACTGACTGACTGACTGGCTGACTGACTGGGTAACTGACTGACTGACTGACTGACTGACTGGGTGACTGACTGACTGACTGGCTGGCTGGGTAACTGACTGACTGACTGACTTGGTGACTGACTGACTGGCTGACTGACTGGGTAACTGACTGACTGACTGGGTGGCTGACTGACTGGGTAACTGACTGACTGATTGACTGACTGGCTGACTGACTGGGTAACTGACTGACTGACTGGGTGACTAACTGACTGTGTAACTGACTGACTGACTGACTGGGTAACTGACTGACTGACTGACTGGCTGACTGACTGGGTAACTGACTGACTGACTGACTGACTGACTGACTGACTGACTGGGTGACTGACTGGGTGACTGACTGACTGGCTGGCTGGCTGGCTGGCAGACCGACCCACCGACTGATTGGTTCTGGGCTCTCTGACTCCTGGCAGATAGACCGACCGACTGACTGGCTGACTGGGTAACTTATTGACTGGCTGGCTAGCTGGCTGGCTGACTGACTAACTAACTGGCTGACTGGCTGACTAACTGACTGGGTAACCAACTGACTGGCTGACTGACTGGGAAACTGACTAACTGACTGACTGGGTGACTGACTGGGTGACTGACTGACTGACTGACTGACTGGGTGACTGACTGACTGGCTGACTAACTGGGTAACTGACTGACTGACTGACTGGGTGACTGACTGGCTGGCTGACTGACTGGGTAACTGACTGACTGGGTGACTGACTGACTGACTGGGTAACTGACTAACTGACTGACTGACTGACTGGGTGACTGACTGACTGGGTGACTGACTGACTGACTGACTGATTGACTGACTGACTGACTGACTGGGTAACTGACTGACTGACTGACTGGGTGACTGACTGACTGGCTGACTGACTGGGTAACTGACTGACTGACTGACTGAATGACTGACTGGGTAACTGACTGACTGACTGGGTGACTGACTGGCTGGCTGACTGACTGGGTAACTGACTGACTGACTGGGTGACTGACTGACTGGCTGGCTGGCTGACTGGCTGGGTAACTGACTGACTGGCTGGGTAACTGACTGACTGACTGACTTGGTGACTGGCTGACTGACTGGGTAACTGACTGACTGACTGGGTGGCTGACTGACTGGGTAACTGACTGACTGACTGACTGACTGACTGGCTGACTGACTGGGTAACTGACTGACTGACTGGGTGACTAACTGACTGGGTAACTGACTGACTGACTGGCTGACTGACTGGGTAACTGACTGACTGACTGACTGACTGACTGGGTGACTGACTGACTGACTGGCTGGCTGGGTAACTGACTGACTGACTGACTTGGTGACTGACTGACTGGCTGACTGACTGGGTAACTGACTGACTGACTGGGTGGCTGACTGACTGGGTAACTGACTGACTGATTGACTGACTGGCTGACTGACTGGGTAACTGACTGACTGACTGGGTGACTAACTGACTGTGTAACTGACTGACTGACTGACTGACTGGGTAACTGACTGACTGACTGACTGGCTGACTGACTGGGTAACTGACTGACTGACTGACTGGGTGACTGACTGACTGGCTGGCTGGCTGGCTGGCAGACCGACCTACCGACTGATTGGTTCTGGGCTCTCTGACTCCTGGCAGATAGACCGACCGACTGATTGTTTCTGGGCTCCCTGACTCCTGGCAGATAGACCGACCGACTGATTGTTTCTGGGCTCCCTGACTCCTGGCAGATAGACCGACCGACAGATTGTTTCTGGGCTCTCTGACTCCTGGCAGATAGACCGACCGACTGATTGTTTCTGGGCTCCCTGACTCCTGGCAGATAGACCGACCGACTGATTGTATCTGGGCTCTCTGACTCCCAGTACTGCCCTTGAATACACTTCTGGCTCAGAGAGAGAACAATTTAATTAGCCAAGTTATTCATAGATAGAAAGGTGATTATAAAAAGTTAATTACAGAAATGCAAGTCATGATGGAATACGACACCACATCTCAGTAACATCATATACAACGTTTAAATCTGCAGTTCTGCACAAAATAACATCACATCATAGTACTGTAGTCCATATTATTTAAACATACCCCATTACATGGGCTGTGGACATGTCTATAACAGGGACAACCACAGGGTTATAACAGGGACAACCACAGGGCTGTGGACAGGGCTATAACAGGGACAACCACAGGGCTATAACAGGGACTACCACAGGGCTATAACAGCGACAACCACAGGGCTGTGGACAGGACTATAACAGGGACAACCACAGGGACAACCACAGGGCTATAACAGGGACAACCACAGGGCTATAACAGGGACAACCACAGGGCTGTGGACAGGGCCATAACAGGGACAACTACAGGGCTGTGGACAGGGCTATAACAGGGACAACCACAGGGCTGTGGACAGGGCTATAACAGGGACAACCACAGGGCTGTGGACAGGGCTATAACAGGGACAACCACAGGGCTGTGGACAGGGCTATAACAGGGACAACCACAGGGCTGTAACAGGGACAACCACAGGGCTATAACAGGGACAACCACAGGGCTATAACAGGGACAACCACAGGGCTATAACAGGGACAACCACAGGGCTATAACAGGGACAACCACAGGACTATAACAGGGACAACCACAGGGCTGTGGACAGGGCTATAACAGGGACAACCACAGGGCTATAACAGGGACAACCACAGGGACAACCACAGGGCTATAACAGGGACAACCACAGGGCTATAACAGGGACAACCACAGGGCCAACCACAGGGCTGTGGACAGGGCTATAACAGGGACAATCACAGGGACAACCACAGGGACAACCACAGGGACAACCACAGGACTATAGCAGGGACAACCACAGGGCTGTGGACAGGGCTATAACAGGGACAATCACAGGGACAACCACAGGGACAACCACAGGGACAACCACAGGGCTATAACAGGGACAACCACAGGGCTATAACAGGGACAACCACAGGGCCAACCACAGGGCTGTGGACAGGGCTATAACAGGGACAATCACAGGGACAACCACAGGGACAACCACAGGGACAACCACAGGGACAACCACAGGACTATAACAGGGACAACCACAGGGCTATAACAGGGACAACCACAGGGCTGTGGACAGGGCTATAACAGGGACAACCACAGGGCTATAACAGGGACAACCACAGGGCTGTGGACAGGGACACACTGACACAGGACTATAACAGGGACAACCACAGGGCTGTGGACAGGACTATAACACACACTGACACAGGACTATAACAGGGACAACCACAGGGCTGTGGACAGGACTATAACACACACTGACACAGGACTATAACAGGGACAACCACAGGGCTGTGGACAGGACTATAACACACACTGACACAGGACTATAACAGGGACAACCACAGGGCTGTGGACAGGACTATAACACACACTGACACAGGACCCCAGCATAGAGACATCTTGTCCCATCCATCAGAACCATTACAGGCCCTGTCTGAGATGGATAGTTCTGTGTGTACTCAGCCCTGCCTGCGACAAACAGACAGATGGATGGACGGACGGACAGATAGATATAGGTAGATAGATAGATAGATAGATAGATAGATAGATAGATAGATAGATAGATAGATAGATAGATAGATAGATAGATAGATAGATAGATAGATAGATAGATAGATAGATAGATAGATAGGTAGATAGATAGATATAGGTAGATAGATAGATATAGGTAGATAGATAGATATAGGTAGATAGATAGATATAGGTAGATAGATAGATAGGTAGATAGATATATACGTAGGTAGATAGGTCTTGCTGGGTACTCACCCCTTCTGCCTTCTCTTCTGTGTTGGCCAGCATCTCCTGCAGGGCCCGGACTGAGAGGGACTGCTCCAGGACAAACGTACAGATGGACAGGTCTGGAGGGACATTCTGGAAGAGAACACAGCCAGGTTAGAAGGGAACTGTAGTCCTGGAGCAGGTCAGTCTGGGAGATGTAGTCCAGTCAAAGGATAAACAGCCAGGTTAGAAGGGAACTGTAGTCCTGGACCAGGTCAGTCTGGGAGATGTAGTCCAGTCAAAGGATAAACAGCCAGGTTAGAAGGAAACTGTAGTCCTGGAGCAGGTCAGTCTGGGAGATGTAGTCCAGTCAAAAGATAAACAGCCAGGTTCGAAGGGAACTGTAGTCCTGGAGCATGTCAGTCTGGGAGATGTAGTCCAGTCAAAAGATAAACAGCCAGGTTCGAAGGGAACTGTAGTCCTGGAGCAGGTCAGTCTGGGACATGTAGTCCAGTCAAAAGATAAACAGCCAGGTTCGAAGGGAACTGTAGTCCTGGAGCAGGTCAGTCTGGGAGATGTAGTCCAGTCAAAAGATAAACAGCCAGGTTCGAAGGGAACTGTAGTCCTGGAGCAGGTCAGTCTGGGACATGTAGTCCAGTCTAGGGATAAACAGCCAGGTTAGAAGGGAACTGTAGTCCTGGACCAGGTCAGTCTGGGAGATGTAGTCCAGTCAAAGGATAAACAGCCAGGTTCGAAGGGAACTGTAGTCCTGGAGCAGGTCAGTCTGGGAGATGTAGTCCAGTCAAAGGATACACAGCCAGGTTCGAAGGGAACTGTAGTCCTGGAGCAGGTCAGTCTGGGAGATGTAGTCCAGTCAAAGGATAAACAGCCAGGTTCGAAGGGAACTGTAGTTCTGGAGCAGGTCAGTCTGGGAGATGTAGTCCAGTCAAAGGATAAACAGCCAGGTTCGAAGGGAACTGTAGTCCTGGAGCAGGTCAGTCTGGGAGATGTAGTCCAGTCAAAAGATAAACAGCCAGGTTCGAAGGGAACTGTAGTCCTGGAGCAGGTCAGTCTGGGAGATGTAGTCCAGTCAAAAGATAAACAGCCAGGTTCGAAGGGGAACTGTAGTCCTGGAGCAGGTCAGTCTGGGACATGTAGTCCAGTCTAGGGATAAACAGCCAGGTTAGAAGGGAACTGTAGTCCTGGACCAGGTCCGTCTGGGAGATGTAGTCCAGTCAAAGGATAAACAGCCAGGTTCGAAGGGAACTGTAGTCCTGGAGCAGGTCAGTCTGGGAGATGTAGTCCAGTCAAAGGATAAACAGCCAGGTTCGAAGGGAACTGTAGTCCTGGAGCAGGTCAGTCTGGGAGATGTAGTCCAGTCAAAGGATACACAGCCAGGTTCGAAGGGAACTGTAGTCCTGGAGCAGGTCAGTCTGGGAGATGTAGTCCAGTCAAAGGATAAACAGCCAGGTTCGAAGGGAACTGTAGTTCTGGAGCAGGTCAGTCTGGGAGATGTAGTCCAGTCAAAGGATAAACAGCCAGGTTCGAAGGGAACTGTAGTCCTGGAGCAGGTCAGTCTGGGAGATGTAGTCCAGTCAAAGATAAACAGCCAGGTTCGAAGGGAACTGTAGTCCTGGAGCAGGTCAGTCTGGGAGATGTAGTCCAGTCAAAAGATAAACAGCCAGGTTCGAAGGGAACTGTAGTCCTGGAGCAGGTCAGTCTGGGACATGTAGTCCAGTCTAGGGATAAACAGCCAGGTTAGAAGGGAACTGTAGTCCTGGACCAGGTCAGTCTGGGAGATGTAGTCCAGTCAAAGGATAAACAGCCAGGTTCGAAGGGAACTGTAGTCCTGGAGCAGGTCAGTCTGGGAGATGTAGTCCAGTCAAAGGATAAACAGCCAGGTTCGAAGGGAACTGTAGTCCTGGAGCAGGTCAGTCTGGGAGATGTAGTCCAGTCAAAGGATAAACAGCCAGGTTCGAAGGGAACTGTAGTTCTGGAGCAGGTCAGTCTGGGAGATGTAGTCCAGTCAAAGGATAAACAGCCAGGTTAGAAGGGAACTGTAGTCCTGGAGCAGGTCAGTCTGGGAGATGTAGTCCAGTCTAGGGATAAACAGCCAGGTTAGAAGGGAACTGTAGTCCTGGAGCAGGTCAGTCTTGGAGATGTAGTCCAGTCTAGGGATAAACAGCCAGGTTAGAAGGGAACTGTAGTCCTGGAGCAGGTCAGTCTGGGAGATGTAGTCCAGTCTAGGGATAAACAGCCAGGTTAGAAGGGAACTGTAGTCCTGGAGCAGGTCAGTCTGGGAGATGTAGTCCAGTCTAGGGATAAACATGATGCAATGCAGTCTGGTAGATGTGGCTCCTGCGTTCACCTTAGAGTTGGATGTTGACTCGAGGAAGCAGAGTCTGTTTCCGAAGCCCTCCGCTGCCAGACACAGCTTCTGCTGCTCCTTGTGGACTGTGGCAGAACACTGCAGGACAACCTCGTCGTCCTGGAGACACAGAGACAGGAAGTAGCAGTTAGAACCAACACAGAAAACCCCTGGTCACCAACACAGCCTTGTCATCGCCAACCATCTCCAACCTGGGCAACTATCTAAGATGTGTGACCTCCAGAGTCAAGCCTGCTCCACGGTGGGCGTCCGCCAGGGAATCGTTCTGTAATGACTAACGAGGGCCAAAGGGGCTCTTTTCAACGGAGTAACTGGCAACGGAGAATCTCAGTCAACACACTGCACTCAGCAGCGCCAAGCGGGGTCGGGCTTTAACCCAGCAAACAGGGGTCGTCCTGAGGACATGAGACGTTATCCCACTGACGAGCAGAGAACGTTCTAGGAAAATGTCACCTCTTATAAATATATATCTACAATACAGACACTACATTCCACCTATAATAAATATATATCTACAATACAGACACTACATTCCACCTTTAATAAATATATATCTACAATACAGACACTACATTCCACCTTTAATAAATATATATCTAATTAGAAGACTTTATAGAGCCCCTCACCCTGTTCAGCATTCCTTCAGGATACTCATGAAATACAGGACTTTATAGAGCCTGAATTGGTGCTTAAGAGAGGGTCTATTATACTGTAGAAGGAGATGAGAGGGTCTATTACACTGTAGAAGGAGATGAGAGGGTCTATTACACTGTAGAAGGAGATGGGGGTCTATTACACTGTAGAAGGAAATGAGGGTCTATTACACTGTAGAAGGAGATCAGGGTCTATTACACTGTAGAAGGAGATGAGGGTCTATTACACTGTAGGAGATGAGAGGGTATATTACACTGTAGAAGGAGATGAGGGGGTCTATTACACTGTAGAAGGAGATGAGGGTCTATAACACTGTAGGAGATGAGAGGATCTATTACACTGTAGAAGGAGATGAGGGGGTCTATTACACTGTAGAAGGAGATGAGGGTCTATTACACTGTAGAAGGAGATGAGGGTGGCTGGACACACACACACACACACACACACACACACACACACACACACACACACACACACACACACACACACACACACACACACACACACACACACACACACACACACACACACACACAGGGATCCCTGACAGGAAGCTGATAGGACTTGGAGCTCTGCCAACTGAGGAAGAGACTAAATGCTGCTCCTCAATAACAGGCGATCTCTCAGTAACCCCTACCCAAATACCACTCTAACCTCTACCCACATACCACACTAATCTAACCCCTACCGAAATACCACTCTAACCTAACCTCTACCCACATACCACTCTAATCTAACCTCTACCCACATACCACTCTAATCTAACCCCTACCCACATACCACTCTAATCTAACCCCTACCCACATACCACTCTAATCTAACCTCTACCCACATACCACACTAATCTAACCCCTACCCACATACCACTCTAATCTAACCCCTACCCACATACCACTCTAATCTAACCTCTACCCACATACCACACTAATCTAACCCCTACCGAAATACCACTCTAACCTCTACCCACATACCACTCTAATCTAACCTCTACCCACATACCACTCTAATCTAACCTCTACCCACATACCACACTAATCTAACCCCTACCCACATACCACTCTAATCTAACCCTACCCACATACCACTCTAACCCCTACCCACATACCACTCTAATCTAACCCCTACCCACATACCACTCTAATCTAACCCCTACCCACATACCACTCTAATATAACCCCTACCCAAATACCACTCTAATCTAACCCCTACCCACATACCACTCTAATCTAACCCCTACCCACATACCACTCTAACCTAACCACTACCCACATACCACTCTAACCTAACCACTACCCACATACCACTCTAATCTAACCCCTACCCACATACCACTCTAACCCCTACCCAAATACCACTCTAATCTAACCAATACCCACATACCACACTAATCTAACCCCTACCCACATACCACTCTAACCCCTACCCACATACCACTCTAAACCCTACCCACATACCACTCTAATCTAACCTCTACCCACATACCACTCTAACCCCTACCCACATACCACTCTAACCCCTACCCACATACCACTCTAATCTAACCTCTACCCACATACCACTCTAATCTAACCTCTACCCACATACCACTCTAATCTAACCCCTACCCACATACCACTCTAATCTAACCCCTACCCACATACCACTCTAATCTAACCCCTACCCACATACCACTCTAATCTAACCCCTACCCACATACCACTCTAATCTAACCCTACCCACATACCACTCTAACCCCTACCCACATACCACTCTAATCTAACCCCTACCCACATACCACTCTAATCTAACCCCTACCCACATACCACTCTAATCTAACCCCTACCCACATACCACTCTAATCTAACCCTACCCACATACCACTCTAACCCCTACCCACATACCACTCTAATCTAACCCCTACCCACATACCACTCTAATCTAACCCCTACCCACATACCACTCTAACCCCTACCCACATACCACTCTAATCTAACCTCTACCCACATACCACTCTAATCTAACCCCTACCCACATACCACTCTAATCTAACCTCTACCGAAATACCACTCTAATCTAACCCCTACCCACATACCACTCTAATCTAACCCCTACCCACATACTAACCCCTACCCACATACCACTCTAATCTAACCTCTACCCACATACCACTGTAATCTAACCTCTACCCACATACCACTCTAATCTAACCCCTACCAACATACCACTCTAATCTAATCCCTACTCACATACCACTCTAATCTAATCCCTACCCACATACCACTCTAATCTAATCCCTACCCACATACCACTCTAATCTAACCTCTACCCACATACCACTCTAATCTAACCCCTACCCAAATACCACTCTAATCTAACCTCTACCCACATACCACTCTAATCTAACCTCTACCCACATACCACTCTAATCTAACCCCTACCCAAATACCACTCTAACCTCTACCCACATACCACTCTAACCCCTACCCAAATACCACTCTAACCTAACCCCTACCCAAATACCACTCTAACCTCTACCCACATACCACTCTAACCCCTACCCAAATACCACTCTAACCTAACCCCTACCCACATACCACTTTAATCTAACCCCTACCGAAATACCACTCTAACCTAACCCCTACCCACATACCACTCTAATCTAACCCCTACCCAAATACCACTCTAATCTAACCCCTACCCAAATACCACTCTAACCTCTACCCACATACCACTCTAATCTAACCCCTACCCAAATACCACTCTAACCTCTACCCACATACCACTCTAACCCCTACCCACATACCACTCTAATCTAACCCCTACCCACATACCACTCTAATCTCTACCCACATACCACTCTAATCTAACCCCTACCCACATACCACTCTAATCTAACCCCTACCCACATACCACTCTAATCTAAACCCTACCCACATACCACTCTAATCTAACCTCTACCCACATACCACTCTAATCTAACCCCTACCGAAATACCACTCTAACCTAACCTCTACCCACATACCACTCTAATCTAACCCCTACCCACATACCACTCTAATCTAACCCCTACCCACATACCACTCTAATCTAACCCCTACCCAATACCACTCTAATCTAACCCCTACCCACATACCACTCTAATCTAACCCCTACCCACATACCACTCTAACCCCTACCCACATACCACTCTAATCTAACCTCTACCCACATACCACTCTAATCTAACCCCTACCCACATACCACTCTAATCTAACCTCTACCGAAATACCACTCTAATCTAACCCCTACCCACATACCACTCTAATCTAACCCCTACCCACATACCACTCTAATCTAACCCTACCCACATACCACTCTAATCTAACCTCTACCCACATACCACTGTAATCTAACCTCTACCCACATACCACTCTAATCTAACCCCTACCAACATACCACTCTAATCTAATCCCTACTCACATACCACTCTAATCTAATCCCTACCCACATACCACTCTAATCTAATCCCTACCCACATACCACTCTAATCTAACCTCTACCCACATACCACTCTAATCTAACCCCTACCCAAATACCACTCTAATCTAACCTCTACCCACATACCACTCTAATCTAACCTCTACCCACATACCACTCTAATCTAACCCCTACCCAAATACCACTCTAACCTCTACCCACATACCACTCTAACCCCTACCCAAATACCACTCTAACCTAACCCCTACCCAAATACCACTCTAACCTCTACCCACATACCACTCTAACCCCTACCCAAATACCACTCTAACCTAACCCTACCCACATACCACTTTAATCTAACCCCTACCGAAATACCACTCTAACCTAACCCCTACCCACATACCACTCTAATCTAACCCCTACCCAAATACCACTCTAATCTAACCCCTACCCAAATACCACTCTAACCTCTACCCACATACCACTCTAATCTAACCCCTACCCAAATACCACTCTAACCTCTACCCACATACCACTCTAACCCCTACCCACATACCACTCTAATCTAACCCCTACCCACATACCACTCTAATCTAATCCCTACCCACATACCACTCTAATCTAACCCCTACCCACATACCACTCTAATCTAACCCTACCCACATACCACTCTAATCTAACCCCTACCCACATACCACTCTAATCTAAACCCTACCCACATACCACTCTAATCTAACCTCTACCCACATACCACTCTAATCTAACCCCTACCGAAATACCACTCTAACCTAACCTCTACCCACATACCACTCTAATCTAACCCCTACCCACATACCACTCTAATCTAACCCCTACCCACATACCACTCTAATCTAACCCCTACCCAATACCACTCTAATCTAACCCCTACCCACATACCACTCTAATCTAACCCCTACCCACATACCACTCTAATCTAACCCCTACCCAAATACCACTCTAACCTCTACCCACATACCACTCTAACCTAACCCCTACCCAAATACCACTCTAATCTAACCCCTACCCACATACCACTCTAATCTAACCCCTACCCACATACCACTCTAACCTCTACCCACATACCACTCTAACCTAACCCCTACCCAAATACCACTCTAACCTAACCCCTACCCAAATACCACTCTAACCTAACCCCTACCCACATACCACTCTAACCTCTACCCACATACCACTCTAATCTAACCCCTACCCAAATACCACTCTAACCTCTACCCACATACCACTCTAACCTAACCCCTACCCAAATACCACTCTAACCTCTACCCACATACCACTCTAACCTCTACCCAAATACCACTCTAACCTCTACCCACATACCACTCTAACCTCTACCCACATACCACTCTAACCTAACCCCTACCCAAATACCACTCTAACCTAACCCCTACCCACATACCACTCTAACCCCTACCCACATACCACTCTAACCTAACCCCTACCGAAATACCACTCTAACCTCTACCCACATACCACTCTAACCTAACCCCTACCCACATACCACTCTAATCTAACCCCTACCCACATACCACTCTAACCTAACCCCTACCCACATACCACTCTAATCTAACCCCTACCCACATACCACTCTAATCTAACCCCTACCCACATACCACTCTAATCTAACCCCTACCCACATACCACTCTAATCTAACCCCTACCCACATACCACTCTAATCTAACCCCTACCCACATACCACTCTAATCTAAACCCTACCCACATACCACTCTAATCTAACCCCTACCCACATACCACTCTAACCTCTACCCACATACCACTCTAACCTAACCCCTACCGAAATACCACTCTAACCTCAGTAGGTATTATATTAATAACAGTATGTAGTATATTAATACAGTAACTACAGTAGGTAGTATATTAATAACAGTAGGTAGTATATTAATAACAGTAGATACAGTAGGTATTATATTAATAACAGTATGTAGTATATTAATACAGTAACTACAGTAGGTAGTATATTAATAACAGTAGGTAGTATATTAATAACAGTAGATACAGTAGGTATTATATTAATAACAGTATGTAGTATATTAATACAGTAACTACAGTAGGTAGTATATTAATAACAGTAGGTAGTATATTAATAACAGTAGATACAGTAGGTTATATTAATAACAGTAGCTACAGTATGTAGTATATTAATAACAGTATGTAGTATATTAATAACAGTATGTAGTATATTAATAACAGTAGATACAGTAGGTAGTATATTAATAACAGTAGATACAGTAGGTAGTATATTAATAACAGTAGCTACAGTATGTAGTATATTAATAACAGTAGATACAGTAGGTAGTATATTAATAACAGTAGCTACAGTATATAGTAATTTAATATCAGTAACTACAGTAGGTCAGTGTCAGGTCAGATAAGCCAGGTGTGACAGAGAGACAATACTGATCCTATACTAATCCTATTTACAGTAAGATCCAGTAACCTTGTTGTGTGTGTGTGTGGAGTATAAATTGACAGCAGCCAAGAAGCTCATTACACAATAGTGTCCTCAGGCTACTCCATTAGACACAACAGAGACACTACCACCCTAGCAGAGAGACCACCACCCTAGCAGAGAGACCACCACCCTAGCAGAGAGACCACCACCCTAGCAGAGAGACCACCACCCTAGCAGAGAGACCACTACCCTAGCAGAGAAACCACCACCCGGCAGAGAGACTACCACCCTAGCAGAGAGACCACCACCCTAGCAGAGAGACTACCACCCTAGCAGAGAGACTACCACCCTAGCAGAGAGACTACCACCCTAACAGCAGACACAGCAGAGAGACCACCACCCTAGCAGAGAGACCACCACCCTAGCAGAGAGACTACCACCCTAGCAGAGAGACTACCACCCTAGCAGAGAGACTACCACCCTAACAGCAGACACAGCAGAGAGACTACCACCCTAGCAGAGAGACCACCACCCTAGCAGAGAGACTACCACCCTAGCAGAGAGACTACCACCCTAGCAGAGAGACCACCACCCTAGCAGAGAGACCACCACCCTAGCAGAGAGACTACCACCCTAGCAGAGAGACTACCACCCTAGCAGAGAGACTACCACCCTAGCAGAGAGACTACCACCCTAACAGCAGACACAGCAGAGAGACTACCACCCTAGCAGAGAGACTACCACCCTAGCAGAGAGACCACCACCCTAGCAGAGAGACCACCACCCTAGCAGAGAGACCACCACCCTAGCAGAGAGACCACCACCCTAGCAGAGAGACTACCACCCTAGCAGAGAGACCACCATCCTAGCAGAGAGACCACCACCCTAGCAGAGAGACCACCACCCTAGCAGAGAGACTACCACCCTAGCAGAGAGACCACCACCCTAGCAGAGAGACTACCACCCTAACAGCAGACACAGCAGAGAGACTACCACCATAGCAGAGAGACTACCACCCTAGCAGAGAGACCACCACCCTAGCAGAGAGACTACCACCCTAACAGAGAGACTACCACCCTAGCAGAGAGACTACCACCCTAGCAGAGAGACTACCACCCTAGCAGAGAGACCACCACCCTAGCAGAGAGACCACCACCCTAGCAGAGAGACCACCACCCTAACAGCAGACACAGCAGAGAGAGACCACCACCCTAGCAGAGAGACCACCACCCTAGCAGAGAGACTACCACCCTAGCAGAGAGACCACCACCCTAGCAGAGAGAGACCACCACCCTAGCAGAGAGACCACCACCCTAGCAGAGAGACCACCACCCTAGCAGAGAGACTACCACCCTAGCAGAGAGACTACCACCCTAGCAGAGAGACTACCACCCTAGCAGAGAGACCACCACCCTAGCAGAGAGACTACCACCCTAGCAGAGAGACTACCACCAGAGCAGAGAGACTACCACCCTAGCAGAGAGACTACCACCCTAACAGCAGACACAGCAGAGAGACTACCACCCTAGCAGAGAGACTACCACCCTAGCAGAGAGACCACCACCCTAGCAGAGAGACCACCACCCTAGCAGAGAGACCACCACCCTAGCAGAGAGACTACCACCCTAGCAGAGAGACCACCATCCTAGCAGAGAGACCACCACCCTAGCAGAGAGACCACCACCCTAGCAGAGAGACTACCACCCTAGCAGAGAGACTACCACCCTAGCAGAGAGACTACCACCCTAACAGCAGACACAGCAGAGAGACTACCACCATAGCAGAGAGACTACCACCCTAGCAGAGAGACCACCACCCTAGCAGAGAGACTACCACCCTAACAGAGAGACTACCACCCTAGCAGAGAGACTACCACCCTAGCAGAGAGACTACCACCCTAGCAGAGAGACTACCACCCTAGCAGAGAGACCACCACCCTAACAGCAGACACAGCAGAGAGAGACCACCACCCTAGCAGAGAGACCACCACCCTAGCAGAGAGACTACCACCCTAGCAGTCGACCCGGCAGAGAGACCACCACCCTAACAGCAGACACAGCAGAGAGAGACCACCACCCTAGCAGAGAGACCACCACCCTAGCAGAGAGACTACCACCCTAGCAGAGAGACCACCACCCTAGCAGAGAGAGACCACCACCCTAGCAGAGAGACCACCACCCTAGCAGAGAGACCACCACCCTAGCAGAGAGACTACCACCCTAGCAGAGAGACTACCACCCTAGCAGAGAGACCACCACCCTAGCAGAGAGACTACCACCCTAGCAGAGAGACTACCACCCTAGCAGAGAGACTACCACCCTAGCAGAGAGACCACCACCCTAGCAGAGAGACCACCACCCTAGCAGTCGACCCGGCAGAGAGACTACCACCCTAACAGCAGACACAGCAGAGAGAGACCACCACCCTAGCAGAGAGACCACCATCAAAGCAGTAGACACAGCATAGAGACCACCACCCTAGCAGAGAGAATACCACCCTAACAGAGAGACTACCACCCTAGCAGAAAGACCACCCCCCTAGCAGAGAGACCACCACCCTAGCAGAGAGACCACCATCCTAGCAGTAGACACAGCATAGAGACCACCACCCTAGCAGAGAGACTACCACCCTAGCAGAGAGACTACCACCCTAGCAGAAAGACTACCACCCTAGCAGAGAGACCACCACCCTAGCAGAGAGACTACCACCCTAGCATAAAGACCACCCCCCTAGCAGAGAGACCACCACCCTAGCAGAGAGACCACCATCCTAGCAGTAGACACAGCATAGAGATCACCACCCTAGCAGAGAGAATACCACCCTAACAGAGAGACTACCACCCTAGCAGAAAGACTACCACCCTAGCAGAAATACTACCACCCTAGCAGAGAGACCACCATCCTAGCAGTAGACACAGCAGAGAGACCACCACCCTAACAGCAGACACAGCAGAGAGAGACCACCCCCCTAGCAGAGAGAGTAACAATATATAATAATATAATATATATAATATATAATAATAATAAATAATATATAATATATCATATTGGATCAGTTAACCCTAGATGGATCAGTAAACCCTAGATGGGTCCTGAGGGATCGATCAGTAAACCCTAGATGGGACCTGTAGTGATCGATCAGTAAACCCTAGATGGGACCTGTAGTGATCGATCAGTAAACCCTAGACAGGACCTGTAGTGATGGATTAGTAAACCCTAGATGGGACATGTAGTGATGGATCAGTAAACCCTAGATGGATCAGTAAACCCTAGATGGATCAGTAAACCCTAGATGGTTTCTGTAGTGATGGATCAGTAAACCCGAGATGGGACCTGTAGTGATGGATCAGTAAACCCTAGATGGATCAGTAAACCCTAGATGGATCAGTAAACCCTAGATGGGGCCTGTAGTGACGAATTAGTAAACCCTAGATGGTTCAGTAAACCCTAGATTGGACCTGTAGTGACGGATGCCATTGAAATAAAGCCAGAGGGGCACGGAATCAAATCCTGTCTGTCCAGACTGTTCTTTAATCACCATTTAGATGAGACAGTTTCACAGGGTGTTGTAGGGATGGATCAGTAAACCCTAGATGGGACCTGTAGTGAGGGTGTTGTAGGGATGGATCAGTAAACCCTAGATGGGACCTGTAGTCAGGGTGTTGTAGGGATGGATCAGTAAACCCTAGATGGGACCTGTAGTGAGTTTCACAGGGTGTTGTAGGGATGGATCAGTAAACCCTAGATGGGGCCTGTAGTGAGTTTCACAGGGTGTTGTAGGGATGGATCAGTAAACCCTAGATGGGACCTGTAGTGAGGGTGTTGTAGGGATGGATCAGTAAACCCTAGATGGGACCTGTAGTGAGGGTGTTGTAGGGATGGATCAGTAAACCCTAGATGGGACCTGTAGTGAGGGTGTTGTAGGGATGGATCAGTAAACCCTAGATGGGACCTGTAGTGAGGGTGTTGTAGGGATGGATCAGTAAACCCTAGATGGGACCTGTAGTGAGGGTGTTGTAGGGATGGATCAGTAAACCCTAGATGGGACCTGTAGTGAGGGTGTTGTAGGGATGGATCAGTAAACCCTAGATGGGACCTGTAGTGAGGGTGTTGTAGGGATGGATCAGTAAACCCTAGATGGGACCTGTAGTGAGGGTGTTGTAGGGATGGATCAGTAAACCCTAGATGGGACCTGTAGTGAGTTTCACAGGGTGTTGTAGGGATGGATCAGTAAACCCTAGATGGGACCTGTAGTGAGGGTGTTGTAGGGATGGATCAGTACACCCTAGATGGGACCTGTAGTGAGGGTGTTGTAGGGATGGATCAGTAAACCCTAGATGGGACCTGTAGTGAGGGTGTTGTAGGGATGGATCAGTAAACCCTAGATGGGACCTGTAGTGAGGGTGTTGTAGGGATGGATCAGTACACCCTAGATGGGACCTGTAGTGAGGGTGTTGTAGGGATGGATCAGTAAACCCTAGATGGGACCTGTAGTGAGGGTGTTGTAGGGATGGATCAGTAAACCCTAGATGGGGCCTGTAGTGAGGGTGTTGTAGGGATGGATCAGTAAACCCTAGATGGGACCTGTAGTGAGGGTGTTGTAGGGATGGATCAGTAAACCCTAGATGGGACCTGTAGTGAGGGTGTTGTAGGGATGGATCAGTAACCCTAGATGGGACCTGTAGTGAGGGTGTTGTAGGGATGGATCAGTAAACCCTAGATGGGACCTGTAGTGAGGGTGTTGTAGGGATGGATCAGTAAACCCTAGATGGGACCTGTAGTGAGGGTGTTGTAGGGATGGATCAGTACACCCTAGATGGGACCTGTAGTGAGGGTGTTGTAGGGATGGATCAGTAAACCCTAGATGGGACCTGTAGTGAGGGTGTTGTAGGGATGGATCAGTAAACCCTAGATGGGACCTGTAGTGAGGGTGTTGTAGGGATGGATCAGTAAACCCTAGATGGGACCTGTAGTGAGGGTGTTGTAGGGATGGATCAGTAAACCCTAGATGGGACCTGTAGTGAGGGTGTTGTAGGGATGGATCAGTAAACCCTAGATGGGACCTGTAGTGAGGGTGTTGTAGGGATGGATCAGTAAACCCTAGATGGGACCTGTAGTGAGGGTGTTGTAGGGATGGATCAGTAAACCCTAGATGGGACCTGTAGTGAGGGTGTTGTAGGGATGGATCAGTAAACCCTAGATGGGACCTGTAGTGAGGGTGTTGTAGGGATGGATCAGTAAACCCTAGATGGGACCTGTAGTGAGGGTGTTGTAGGGATGGATCAGTAAACCCTAGATGGGACCTGTAGTGAGGGTGTTGTAGGGATGGATCAGTACACCCTAGATGGGACCTGTAGTGAGGGTGTTGTAGGGATGGATCAGTACACCCTAGATGGGACCTGTAGTGAGGGTGTTGTAGGGATGGATCAGTAAACCCTAGATGGGACCTGTAGTGAGGGTGTTGTAGGGATGGATCAGTAAACCCTAGATGGGACCTGTAGTGAGGGTGTTGTAGGGATGGATCAGTAAACCCTAGATGGGACCTGTAGTGAGGGTGTTGTAGGGATGGATCAGTAAACCCTAGATGGGACCTGTAGTGAGGGTGTTGTAGGGATGGATCAGTAACCCTAGATGGGACCTGTAGTCAGGGTGTTGTAGGGATGGATCAGTAAACCCTAGATGGGACCTGTAGTGAGGGTGTTGTAGGGATGGATCAGTAAACCCTAGATGGGACCTGTAGTCAGGGTGTTGTAGGGATGGATCAGTAAACCCTAGATGGGACCTGTAGTGAGGGTGTTGTAGGGATGGATCAGTAAACCCTAGATGGGACCTGTAGTGAGGGTGTTGTAGGGATGGATCAGTAAACCCTAGATGGGACCTGTAGTGAGGGTGTTGTAGGGATGGATCAGTAAACCCTAGATGGGACCTGTAGTGAGGGTGTTGTAGGGATGGATCAGTAAACCCTAGATGGGACCTGTAGTGAGGGTGTTGTAGGGATGGATCAGTAAACCCTAGATGGGACCTGTAGTGGGTGTTGTAGGGATGGATCAGTAAACCCTAGATGGGACCTGTAGTGAGGGTGTTGTAGGGATGGATCAGTAAACCCTAGATAGGACCTGTAGTGAGGGTGTTGTAGGGATGGATCAGTAAACCCTAGATGGGACCTGTAGTGAGGGTGTTGTAGGGATGGATCAGTAAACCCTAGATGGGACCTGTAGTGAGGGTGTTGTAGGGATGGATCAGTAAACCCTAGATGGGACCTGTAGTGAGGGTGTTGTAGGGATGGATCAGTAAACCCTAGATGGGACCTGTAGTGAGGGTGTTGTAGGGATGGATCAGTAAACCCTAGATGGGACCTGTAGTGAGGGTGTTGTAGGGATGGATCAGTAAACCCTAGATGGGACCTGTAGTGAGGGTGTTGTAGGGATGGATCAGTAAACCCTAGATGGGACCTGTAGTGAGGGTGTTGTAGGGATGGATCAGTAAACCCTAGATGGGACCTGTAGTGAGTTTCACAGGGTGTTGTAGGGATGGATCAGTAAACCCTAGATGGGACCTGTAGTGAGGGTGTTGTAGGGATGGATCAGTAAACCCTAGATGGGACCTGTAGTGAGGGTGTTGTAGGGATGGATCAGTAAACCCTAGATGGGACCTGTAGTGAGGGTGTTGTAGGGATGGATCAGTAAACCCTAGATGGGACCTGTAGTGAGGGTGTTGTAGGGATGGATCAGTAAACCCTAGATGGGACCTGTAGTGAGGGTGTTGTAGGGATGGATCAGTAAACCCTAGATGGGACCTGTAGTGAGGGTGTTGTAGGGATGGATCAGTAAACCCTAGATGGGGCCTGTAGTGAGGGTGTTGTAGGGATGGATCAGTAAACCCTAGATGGGACCTGTAGTGAGGGTGTTGTAGGGATGGATCAGTAAACCCTAGATGGGACCTGTAGTGAGGGTGTTGTAGGGATGGATCAGTAAACCCTAGATGGGACCTGTAGTGAGGGTGTTGTAGGGATGGATCAGTAAACCCTAGATGGGACCTGTAGTGAGGGTGTTGTAGGGATGGATCAGTAAACCCTAGATGGGACCTGTAGTGAGGGTGTTGTAGGGATGGATCAGTAAACCCTAGATGGGACCTGTAGTGAGGGTGTTGTAGGGATGGATCAGTAAACCCTAGATGGGACCTGTAGTGAGGGTGTTGTAGGGATGGATCAGTAAACCC
>NW_025745403.1:440434-442934 GCF_021184085.1 Oncorhynchus gorbuscha | reverse complement strand
AGACACACACACACACAACCACCCAGCCGTAGGCACACACACACACACACACACACACACACACACACACACACACACACACACACACACACACACACACACACACACACACACACACACACACACACACACACACACACACACACACACACACACACACACACACACACACTACCACCCAGCCGTAGGCACACACACACACTACCACCCAGCCGTAGGCACACACACACTCACACCCAGCCGTAGGCACACACACACTACCACCCAGCCGTAGGCACACACTGAGGCTGACAGAGAGAGCAGCACCTTGTCTGGTGGAGGCTGACAGAGAGAGAAGCACCTTGCCTGGTGGTGGAGGCTGGTGGAGGCAGAGAGAGAGCAGCACCTTGCCTGGTGGAGGCTGACAGAGAGAGAAGCACCTTGCCTGGTGGAGGCTGACAGAGAGAGTAGCACCTTGTCTGGTGGAGGCTGACAGAGAGAGCAGCACCTTGTCTGGTGGAGGCTGACAGAGAGAGAAGCACCTTGCCTGGTGGAGGCTGACAGAGAGAGCAGCACCTTGCCTGGTGGAGGCTGACAGAGAGAGAGCAGCACCTTGCCTGGTGGGAGGCTGACAGAGAGAGAAGCACCTTGCCTGGTGGGAGGCTGACAGAGAGAGAAGCACCTTGCCTGGTGGAGGCTGACAGAGAGAGAGCAGCACCTTGCCTGGTGGAGGCTGACAGAGAGAGAGCAGCACCTTGCCTGGTGGAGGCTGACAGAGAGAGAGCAGCACCTTGCCTGGTGGGAGGCTGACAGAGAGAGAGCAGCACCTTGCCTGGTGGAGGCTGACAGAGAGAGAGCAGCACCTTGTCTGGTGGATGCTGACAGAGAGAGAGCAGCACCTTGTCTGGTGGAGGCTGACAGAGAGAGCAGCACCTTGTCTGTTAGAGGCTGACAGAGAGAGCAGCACCTTGCCTGGTGGGAGGCTGACAGAGAGAGCAGCACCTTGCCTGGTGGGAGGCTGACAGAGACAGAGCAGCACCTTGCCTGGTGGGAGGCTGACAGAGAGAGCAGCACCTTGCCTGGTGGGAGGCTGACAGAGAGAGAAGCACCTTGTCTGTTGGAGGCTGACAGAGAGAGAGCAGCACCTGCAGCAAACACACACCAAGTGCAAAGATACGCACAAGAACACACTCTCGCTCAAACATACATTTGCTCACACTCGGGAAGCAAACACAGACACACACACACACGTCACAACACCCACCCATATCCCACACTGTCATATGACATGCCAGGCACAAGCACAGTGGGTGAGAGAAAGGCTCTTCTGGGGAAACAGGCTTCCTAGAAAACATCAGAGAGAGGTAGCATCCCATTCAGCACCCTATTGCCTATATAGTACAGCAGCTGGTCCAAAGAAGTGAACAATATAGAGAACAGGTTGGCATTTAGGACACAGGCAGAGACAGGCAAGGAGTGATAATGGGGAGTTACTGTCCTAGCGGGAGGGAGGGGGGACTATAGGTGGAGGGAGGGGGACTATAGGTGGAGGGAGGGGGGGGACTATAGGTGGAGGGAGGGAGGGAGGGGGGACTATAGGTGGAGGGAGGGGGACTATAGGTGGAGGGAGGGAGGACTATAGGTGGAGGGAGGGAGGACTATAGGTGGAGGGAGGGAGGGGGGACTATAGGTGGAGGGATGACTATAGGTGGAGGGAGGGAGGGAGGGAGGACTATAGGTGGAGGGAGGGAGGACTATAGGTGGAGGGAGGGGGACTATAGGTGGAGGGAGGGGGGGGACTATAGGTGGAGGGAGGGGGACTATAGGTGGAGGGAGGGGGGACTATAGGTGGAGGGAGGGAGGGAGGACTATAGGTGGAGGGAGGGGAGGGGGGGGACTATAGGTGGAGGGAGGGAGGGAGGACTATAGGTGGAGGGAGGGAGGGGGAGGACTATAGGTGGAGGGAGGGGGACTATAGGTGGAGGGAGGGAGGACTATAGGTGGAGGGAGGGGAGGGGGACTATAGGTGGAGGGAGGGGGACTATAGGTGGAGGGAGGGAGGACTATAGGTGGAGGGAGGGGGACTATAGGTGGAGGGGGAGGGAGGGAGGACTATAGGTGGAGGGAGGGGGACTATAGGTGGAGGGAGGGGGGGGACTATAGGTGGAGGGAGGGGGGACTATAGGTGGAGGGAGGGAGGGAGGACTATAGGTGGAGGGAGGGAGGGGGACTATAGGTGGAGGGAGGGAGGACTATAGGTGGAGGGAGGGGGGGGACTATAGGTGGAGGGAGGGGGACTATAGGTGGAGGGATAGGTGGGGAGGACTAGGTGGAGGTGGAGGGAGGGAGGGGGACTATAGGTGGAGGGAGGGAGGGAGGACTATAGGTGGAGGGGAGGGAGGGGGACTATAGGTGGAGGGAGGGGGGACTATAGGTGGAGGGAGGGAGGGAGGGAGGACTATAGGTGGAGGGGAGGGGGACTATAGGTGGAGGGAGGGAGGGAGGACTATAGGTGGAGGGA
>NW_025745403.1:402934-435434 GCF_021184085.1 Oncorhynchus gorbuscha | reverse complement strand
ACCTTCTATTGGTAACCCACCTCTACAATACAGACCTTATATTGGTAACCCACCTCTACAATACAGACCTTATATTGGTAACCCACCTCTACAATACAGACCTTCTATTGGTAACCCACCTCTACAATACAGACCTTCTATTGGTAACCCACCTCTATAATACAGACCTTCTATTGGTAACCCACCTCTACAATACAGACCTTCTATTGGTAACCCACCTCTACAATACAGACCTTCTATTGGTAACCCACCTCTACAATACAGACCTTCTATTGGTAACCCACCTCTACAATACAGACCTTCTATTGTTATTAACCCACCTCTACAATACAGACCTTCTATTGGTAACCCACCTCTATAATACAGACCTTCTATTGGTAACCCACCCGACCTTCTATCAGTCCAGTACTATAAACCCAGTCAGACCCCAACCCAGTCCAGTTCTATAAACCCAGTCAGACCCCAACCCAGTCCAGTACTATAAACCCAGTCAGACCCAGACCCAGTCCAGTACTATAAACCCAGTCAGACCCAGACCCAGTCCAGAACTGTAAACCCAGTCAGACCCAGTCCAGTACTATAAACCCAGTCAGACCCAGTCCAGTACTATAAACCCAGTCAGACCCAGACCCAGTACAGAACTATAAACCCAGTCAGACCCAGACCCAGTCCAGTAGTATAAACCCAGCCAGACCCAGTCCAGTACTATAAACCCAGTCAGACCCAGTCCGGTACTATAAACCCAGTCAGACCCAGTCCAGAACTATAAACCCAGTCAGACCCAGACCCAGTCCAGTACTATAAACCCAGTCAGACCCAGACCCAGTCCAGTAGTATAAACCCAGTCAGACCCAGTCCAGAACTATAAACCCAGTCACACCCAGTCCAGAACTATAAACCCAGTCAGACCCAGTCCAGTTCTATAAACCCAGCCAGACCCAGTACTATAAACCCAGTCAGACCCAGTCCAGTACTATAAACCCAGTCAGACCCAGACCCAGTACAGAACTATAAACCCAGTCAGACCCAGACCCAGTCCAGTAGTATAAACCCAGTCAGACCCAGTCCAGAACTATAAACCCAGTCAGACCCAGTCCAGTACTAAAAACCCAGTCAGACCCAGTCCAGTACTATAAACCCAGTCAGACCCAGTCCAGAACTATAAACCCAGTCAGACCCAGACCCAGTCCAGTAGTATAAACCCAGTCAGACCCAGTCCAGAACTATAAACCCAGTCAGACCCAGTCCACTACTATAAACCCAGTCAGACCCAGACCCAGTCCAGTACTATAAACCCAGTCAGACCCAGTCCAGAACTATAAACCCAGTCACACCCAGTCCAGAACTATAAACCCAGTCAGACCCAGTCCAGTTCTATAAACCCAGCCAGACCCAGTACTATAAACCCAGTCAGACCCAGTCCAGTACTATAAACCCAGTCAGACCCAGTCCAGAACTATAAACCCAGTCAGACCCAGTCCAGAACTATAAACCCAGTCAGACCCAGTCCAGTACTATAAACCCAGTCAGACCCAGTCCAGTACTATAAACCCAGTCAGACCCAGTCCAGTACTATAAACCCAGTCAGACCCAGTCCAGTACTATAAACCCAGTCAGACCCAGTCCAGTACTATAAACCCAGTCAGACCCAGTCCAGAACTATAAACCCAGTCAGACCCAGACCCAGTCCAGTACTATAAACCCAGTCAGACCCAGTCCAGTACTATAAACCCAGTCAGACCCAGTCCAGAACTATAAACCCAGTCAGACCCAGTCCAGTACTATAAACCCAGTCAGACCCAGTCCAGTACTATAAACCCAGTCAGACCCAGTCCAGTACTATAAACCCTGTCAGACCCAGGCCTGTCAGGACAACACAGACCCCCCAGACAGCCATGTGAAGGGAAGGAGGGGGGCCCTTCTAACTGCAGGACAACACAGACCCCCCCAGACAGCCATGTGAAGGGAAGGAGGGGGGCCCTTCTAACTGCAGGACAACACAGACCCCCCCAGACAGCCATGTGAAGGGAAGGAAGGGAAGGGGGCCCTTCTAACTGCAGGACAACACAGACCCCCCAGACAGCCATGTGAAGGGAAGGAGGGGGCCCTTCTAACTGCAGGACAACACAGACCCCCAGACAGCCATGTGAAGGGAAGGAGGGGGCCCTTCTAACTGCAGGACAACACAGACACCCCCCCAGACAGCCATGTGAAGGGAAGGAGGGGGCCCTTCTAACTGCAGGACAACACAGACCCCCCAGACAGCCATGTGAAGGGAAGGAGGGGGCCCTTCTAACTGCAGGACAACACAGACCCCCAGACAGCCATGTGAAGGGAAGGAGGGGGCCCTTCTAACTGCAGGACAACACAGACCCCCCAGACAGCCATGTGAAGGGAAGGAGGGGGCCCTTCTAACTGCAGGACAACACAGACCCCCAGACAGCCATGTGAAGGGAAGGAGGGGGCCCTTCTAACTGCAGGACAACACAGACCCCCAGACAGCCATGTGAAGGGAAGGAGGGGGCCTTCTAACTGCAGGACAACACAGACCCCCAGACAGCCATGTGAAGGGAAGGAGGGGGCCCTTCTAACTGCAGGACAACACAGACCCAGGACAACCCCCCCCCCCAGACAGCCATGTGAAGGGAAGGAGGGGGCCCTTCTAACTGCAGGACAACACAGACCCCCAGACAGCCATGTGAAGGGAAGGAGGGGGCCCTTCTAACTGCAGGACAACACAGACCCCCCAGACAGTCATGTGAAGGGAAGGAGGGGGCCCTTCTAACTGCAGGACAACACAGACCCCCAGACAGCCATGTGAAGGGAAGGAGGGGGCCCTTCTAACTGCAGGACAACACAGACCCCCCAGACAGCCATGTGAAGGGAAGGAGGGGGCCCTTCTAACTGCAGGACAACACAGACCCCCAGACAGCCATGTGAAGGGAAGGAGGGGGCCCTTCTAACTGCAGGACAACACAGACCCCCAGACAGTCATGTGAAGGGAAGGAGGGGGCCCTTCTAACTGCAGGACAACACAGACCCCCCAGACAGCCATGTGAAGGGAAGGAGGGGGCCCTTCTAACTGCAGGACAACACAGACCCCCCAGACAGCCATGTGAAGGGAAGGAGGGGGCCCTTCTAACTGCAGGACAACACAGACCCCCCAGACAGCCATGTGAAGGGAAGGAGGGGGCCCTTCTAACTGCAGGACAACACAGACCCCCCCAGACAGTCATGTGAAGGGAAGGAGGGAGGCCCTTCTAACTGCAGGACAACACAGACCCCCCCAGACAGCCATGTGAAGGGAAGGAGGGGGGGCCCTTCTAACTGCAGGACAACATCACACTACAATCTCAGACTGACATTTCCCAAGGATGTTATGATGTCAATTAGGTCAATCAGTTCTACATAGATTTATGAATTAAAATTATAATAAACAATTATTGATAAATGATGCAGGGGTTTAGGAGAGTGGATTACCCAGAATTCCTCTTCAGCCTAACCTCTTCATGTACAAGCCTGTTACTACTAGAGAGCGCCAATGAATTCATCTTTCAGAAATATCAGCAGAGAAGCCTCTCCAAATCTCCTAATTTCCTTCATAATCTGTGTAATCCCTTTAAGTAGACACATAGCATGACAATGGGAGTCTGGCCTCCCGTGCCCTGCTGTCTACTCTGTCACATAAATCCTGCTCAGAATGGACTGGATAACGGTTGGCACTATCGAGCTGCTATAGACTGTACCCAGCCACTTTAATTATTCCACATTTTGTTGTGTTCCAGCTTGGATTCAATGTTTGAAGTTGAAACTTAAATACATACAGTGGGGAGAACAAGTATTTGATACACTGCCGATTTTGCAGGTTTTCCTACTTACAAAACATGTAGAGGTCTGTAATCTCATCTCATTGATATAAATCACAGCCCTTTGTCTTTGGTCATCCTTGAGATGTCACTAGGAGTCCCCCTGCCGCCAATTCAATGGTTTGGACACGATTTAGAAGGAAACACACCTGTCTATGTAAGGTAACACTGTTGACAGTGCATGTCAGAGCAGGAATTATACCGGGAAGTTCAAGGAAACTGTCCGTACATCTCTGAGAAAGAATTGTGATGAAGCAGATAGAGTATCTGGGGATATAAGGGTATAAAACTATTTCTAGAGTGTTGAAAGTTTCCAACAGTACATCCATCATTTGGGAAATTAAAAAATATTGAACTTCGCAGACTCTGCCTAGAGCTGTCCGTCAGACCAAACTGAGATACCGGTCAAGAAGGACCTTGGTCAAGGAGGTGACTAAAAACCCAATGACCACTCTGATAGAACTACAGAGTTCCTTGGCTGAGATGAGAGAACCTTCCAGAAGGACAAACAGTCTCTACAGCACTTCATCCATCTGGGCTTTATGGGAGAGTGGCCAGACGGAAGCCACTCCTGAGAAAAATGCAAATGACTGGAGTTTGCAAAAAGGCACGTGAAAGACTCAGAGTTTAAGGGAAAATATGATTTGATCTGACAGAGAGTCCAAAGTTCTTAGCTCCTCAGTAAGTCCAAAGTTCTATATCTGGAGGACACCAGCTTTTTGGAAACAGAAGATCCTCTACAGGAGTCCATCCAAATCATCTTGGCTCCTAGACAGGAGTCCATCCAAATCATCTTGGCTCCTAGACAGGAGGAGTCCATCCAAATCATCTTGGCTCCTCTACAGGAGTCCATCCAAATCATCTTGGCTCCTAGACAGGAGTCCACCCAAATCATCTTGGCTCCTGGACAGGAGGAGTCCATCCAAATCATCTTGGCTCCTCTACAGGAGTCCATCCAAATCATCTTGGCTCCTAGACAGGAGTCCATCCAAATCATCTTGGCTCCTGGACAGGAGTCCATCCAAATCATCTTGGCTCCTAGACAGGAGGAGTCCATCCAAATCATCTTGGCTCCTGGACAGGAGTCCATCCAAATCATCTTGGCTCCTGGACAGGAGTCCATCCAAATCATCTTGGCTCCTAGACAGGAGTCCACGCATTATAAGGCTGAGTTGAGACAATGACTTATCAATGACCCAAGACCAGCTCGTGTAAAAAAAAAACTCCCTTCATTTAACTAGGAAAGTCAGTTAAGAACATATTCTTATTTTCAATGACGGTCTAGGAACAGTGGGTTAACTGCCTGTTCAGGGGCAGAACGACAGATTTGTACCTTGTCAGTTCGGGGATTTTAACTTGCAACCTTCCGGTTACTAGTCAACGCTCTAACCACTAGGCTACCTGCTGGTTACTAGTCCAACGCTCTAACCACTAGGCTACCTGCTGGTTACTAGTCCAACACTCTAACCACTAGGCTACCTGCTGGTTACTAGTCCAACACTCTAACCACTAGGCTACCTGCTGGTTACTAGTCCAACGCTCTAACCACTAGGCTACCTGCTGGTTACTAGTCCAACACTCTAACCACTAGGCTACCTGCTGGTTACTAGTCCAACGCTCTAACCACTAGGCTACCTGCTGGTTACTAGTCAACGCTCTAACCACTAGGCTACCTGCTGGTTACTAGTCCAACGCTCTAACCACTAGGCTACCTGCTGGTTACTAGTCCAACGCTCTAACCACTAGGCTACCTGCTGGTTACTAGTCAACGCTCTAACCACTAGGCTACCTGCTGGTTACTAGTCCAACGCTCTAACCACTAGGCTACCTGCTGGTTACTAGTCAACGCTCTAACCACTAGGCTACCTGCTGGTTACTAGTCCAACGCTCTAACCACTAGGCTACCTGCTGGTTACTAGTCCAACACTCTAACCACTAGGCTACCCTGCCCCCCACTAGGCTACCCTGCCGCCCCCACTAGGATACCCTGCCATTGTGATTCTGAGTTGTCATAATGCTGTAACAAATGTACATTATCCCAGGGGCGTTGTCAGACAATACAACTTAATTTATGTCCACCTAACTGCCCTGAATACCTCTGTTGATGCTACAGCTAATTGTCTGCGGTAATCATGAGCCTATGAACCAGAGTGATACTGTTAGCATTGAGGTGGTGTTCCCTAGGAAGTGCACTGTGTGCAGCACAACCTGCATTATCAGCTGCTGTGCATTTGGAAAAGTATTCAGACCCCTTCCCCTTTTCCACATTTTGTTACGTTACAGCCTTATTCTAAAATGGATTACATAAAAAACTAAAATCATCATCAATCTTCACACTATAACCCATAATGACAACGCAAAAACAGGTTTAGAATTGTTTTCAAATGTATTAAATATTAAAAACAGAAATACCGTATTTACATCAGTATTCAGACCATTCGCTATGAGACTGTGGTCCTTCTGTAGCTCAGTTGGTAGAGCATGGCGCTTGTAACGCCAGGGTAGTGGGTTCAATCCCCGGGACCACCCATACGTAGAATGTATGCACACATGACTGTAAGACGCTTTGGATAAAAGCGTCTGCTAAATGGCATATATTACTTTCCATTGAGATGTTTCTACAACTTGACTGGAGTTCACCTGTGGTAAATTCAATTGATTGGACATGTTTTGGAAGGTACACACCTGTCTATAAAACGTCCCACAGTTGACAGTGAATGTCAGAGTAAAAACCAAGCCATGAGGTCGAAGGAATTGTCTGTAGAGATCTGAGACAGGATTGTGTCGAGACACAGATCTAGGTAAGGGTACCCAAATATTTCTGCATCATTGAAGGTCCCCAAGAACACTGTGGCCTACATTATTCGTAAATTGAAGTTTGGAACTACCAAGACTCTTCCTAGAGCTGGCTAGCTGGCCAAACTGAGCAATCAGGGGAGAAGGGCCTTGGTGTTATGGCTTTACACCCCCTGCTATATCGTGACTGGAGAGTTACCTGTCTAACAGAACACAGAGGGTGTTATTTAATGGAAGCCTCTCCAACATAATCCAGGTAGAATCAGGAATTCCCCAGGGCAGCTGTCTAGGCCCCTTACTTTTTTCAAATCTTTACTACATTTTTACATTTTAGCCATTTATCAGACACTCTTTATCAAACTGGAAATCGAACCCACAACCCAAGCGCAATGCAAGCGCCCAGCTCTACCATCTAACTAAATACTGTGTGTCTATGTATGCTGATGATTATATGCCATTTAGCAGACGCTTTTATCCAAAGCGACTTACAGTCATGTGTGCATACATTCTACGTATGGGTGGTCCCGGGGATCGAACCCACTACCCTGGCGTTACAAGCGCCATGCTCTACCAACTGAGCTACAGAAGGATGATTTAATATTATACACGTCAGCGACCACAGCAAGTGAAATCACTGCAACACTGAACAACACAGATACAATGCTAGTTCACTGTAAACAAGATAACATTTTCAGCACATTTATAAGGAAGGGCATTCAACAAGCATAGCACTTACACAAATGACTGATTGGCTGAGAGAAATGGAAAATTAAACAGGTTGTTGGGGATGTTTTTTTTTAGACTTCAGTCCAGCTTCTGACATTATCGGTCATAATCTGCTGTTGGAAAAACATCGGTGTTATGGCTTTACACCACTTGCTATATTGTGGATAAAGAGTTACCTGTCTAACAGAACCCAGAGGATGTTATGGCTTTACACCACCTGCTATATTGTGGATAAAGAGTTACCGGTCTAACAGAACCCAGAGGGTGTTATGGCTTTACACCCCCTGCTATAGTGTGGATAAAGAGTTACCTGTCTAACAGAACCCAGAGGGTGTTATGGCTTTACACCCCCTGCTATATTGTGGATAAAGAGTTACCTGTCTAACAGAACCCAGAGGGTGTTATGGCTTTACACCCCCTGCTATAGTGTGGATAAAGAGTTACCTGTCTAACAGAACCCAGAGGGTGTTCTTTAACGGAAGCCAACATAATCCTGGTAGAGTCAGGCATTCCCCAGGGCAGCTGTCTAGGCCCCTTACTTTGTTCAATCTTTACTCATGAGCTGCCATTGGCTCTGAGAAAATGCTGTGTTTGTCTATGTATGGTGACGACTCATCATTATACACGTCAGCGACCACAGCAAGTGAAATCACTGCAACACTGAACAAAGACTGCAAACTGTTTCACAATGGGTGGCAAGTAATAAGCTAGTCCCAAATATATATAAAAAACTGAAAGCAATGTATTTGGGACAAATAATTCACTAAACCCTAAATCTGGATTGAAGTTTGTCCATAATAAAGTGCTGCTCTGCCTTCTTAACAACACTATCAACAAGGCAGGTCCTACAAGCCCTAGTTTCTACCTTCTTAACAACCCTATCAACAAGGCAGGTCCTACAGGCCCTAGTTTCTACCTTCTTAACAACACTATCAACAAGGCAGGTCCTACAGGCCCTAGTTTCTACCTTCTTAACAACACTATCAACAAGGCAGGTCCTACAGGCCCTAGTTTCTACCTTCTTAACAACACTATCAACAAGGCAGGTCCTACAAGCCCTAGTTTCTACCTTCTTAACAACCCTATCAACAAGGCAGGTCCTACAGGCCCTAGTTTCTACCTTCTTAACAACACTATCAACAAGGCAGGTCCTACAAGCCCTAGTTTCTACCTTCTTAACAACCCTATCAACAAGGCAGGTCCTACAGGCCCTAGTTTCTACCTTATTAACAACCCTATCAACAAGGCAGGTCCTACAAGCCCTAGTTTCTACCTTCTTAACAACACTATCAACAAGGCAGGTCCTACAGGCCCTAGTTTCTACCTTCTTAACAACACTATGAACAAGGCAGGTCCTACAAGCCCTAGTTTCTACCTTCTTAACAACCCTATCAACAAGGCAGGTCCTACAGGCCCTAGTTTCTACCTTCTTAACAACCCTATCAACAAGGCAGGTCCTACAAGCCCTAGTTTCTACCTTCTTAACAACACTATCAACAAGGCAGGTCCTACAGGCCCTAGTTTCTACCTTCTTAACAACACTATCAACAAGGCAGGTCCTACAGGCCCTAGTTTCTACCTTCTTAACAACACTATCAACAAGGCAGGTCCTACAGGCCCTAGTTTCTGCCTTCTTAACAACACTATCAACAAGGCAGGTCCTACAGGCCCTAGTTTCTACCTTCTTAACAACACTATCAACAAGGCAGGTCCTACAAGCCCTAGTTTCTACCTTCTTAACAACCCTATCAACAAGGCAGGTCCTACAGGCCCTAGTTTCTACCTTCTTAACAACACTATCAACAAGGCAGGTCCTACAGGCCCTAGTTTCTACCTTCTTAACAACACTATCAACAAGGCAGGTCCTACAGGCCCTAGTTTCTACCTTCTTAACAACACTATCAACAAGGCAGGTCCTACAGGCCCTAGTTTCTACCTTCTTAACAACACTATGAACAAGGCAGGTCCTACAAGCCCTAGTTTCTACCTTCTTAACAACCCTATCAACAAGGCAGGTCCTACAGGCCCTAGTTTCTACCTTCTTAACAACCCTATCAACAAGGCAGGTCCTACAGGCCCTAGTTTCTACCTTCTTAACAACACTATCAACAAGGCAGGTCCTACAGGCCCTAGTTTCTACCTTCTTAACAACACTATCAACAAGGCAGGTCCTACAAGCCCTAGTTTCTACCTTCTTAACAACCCTATCAACAAGGCATGTCCTACAGGCCCTAGTTTCTACCTTCTTAACAACCCTATCAACAAGGCAGGTCCTACAAGCCCTAGTTTCTACCTTCTTAACAACACTATCAACAAGGCAGGTCCTACAGGCCCTAGTTTCTACCTTCTTAACAACACTATGAACAAGGCAGGTCCTACAAGCCCTAGTTTCTACCTTCTTAACAACCCTATCAACAAGGCAGGTCCTACAGGCCCTAGTTTCTACCTTCTTAACAACCCTATCAACAAGGCAGGTCCTACAAGCCCTAGTTTCTACCTTCTTAACAACACTATCAACAAGGCAGGTCCTACAGGCCCTAGTTTCTACCTTCTTAACAACACTATCAACAAGGCAGGTCCTACAGGCCCTAGTTTCTACCTTCTTAACAACACTATCAACAAGGCAGGTCCTACAGGCCCTAGTTTCTGCCTTCTTAACAACACTATCAACAAGGCAGGTCCTACAGGCCCTAGTTTCTACCTTCTTAACAACCCTATCAACAAGGCAGGTCCTACAAGCCCTAGTTTCTACCTTCTTAACAACCCTATCAACAAGGCAGGTCCTACAGGCCCTAGTTTCTACCTTCTTAACAACACTATCAACAAGGCAGGTCCTACAGGCTCTAGTTTCTACCTTCTTAACAACACTATCAACAAGGCAGGTCCTACAGGCCCTAGTTACTACCTTCTTAACAACACTATCAACAAGGCAGGTCCTACAGGCCCTAGTTTCTACCTTCTTAACAACACTATGAACAAGGCAGGTCCTACAAGCCCTAGTTTCTACCTTCTTAACAACCCTATCAACAAGGCAGGTCCTACAGGCCCTAGTTTCTACCTTCTTAACAGCACTATCAACAAGGCAGGTCCTACAGGCCCTAGTTTCTACCTTCTTAACAACCCTATCAACAAGGCAGGTCCTACAGGCCCTAGTTTCTACCTTCTTAACAGCACTATCAACAAGGCAGGTCCTACAGGCCCTAGTTTCTACCTTCTTAACAGCACTATCAACAAGGCAGGTCCTACAGGCCCTAGTTTCTACCTTCTTAACAACACTATGAACACGGCAGGTCCTACAAGCCCTAGTTTCTACCTTCTTAACAACCCTATCAACAAGGCAGGTCCTACAGGCCCTAGTTTCTACCTTCTTAACAACACTATCAACAAGGCAGGTCCTACAGGCCCTAGTTTCTACCTTCTTAACAGCACTATCAACAAGGTAGGTCCTACAGGCCCTAGTTTCTACCTTCTTAACAACACTATGAACAAGGCAGGTCCTACAAGCCCTAGTTTCTACCTTCTTAACAACCCTATCAACAAGGCAGGTCCTACAGGCCCTAGTTTCTACCTTCTTAACAGCACTATCAACAAGGCAGGTCCTACAGGCCCTAGTTTCTACCTTCTTAACAACACTATCAACAAGGCAGGTCCTACAGGCCCTATTTTCTACCTTCTTAACAACACTATCAACAAGGCAGGTCCTACAGGCCCTAGTTTCTACCTTCTTAACAACACTATCAACAAGGCAGGTCCTACAGGTCCTAGTTTCTACCTTCTTAACAACACTATCAACAAGGCAGGTCCTACAGGTCCTAGTTTCTACCTTCTTAACAACACTATCAACAAGGCAGGTCCTAGTTTTACATTAACAACACTATCAACAAGGCAGGTCCTACAGGCCCTAGTTTCTACCTTCTTAACAACACTATCAACAAGGCAGGTCCTACAGGTCCTAGTGTCTACCTTCTTAACAACCCTATCAACAAGGCAGGTCATACAGGCCCTAGTTTCTACCTTCTTAACAGCACTATCAACAAGGCAGGTCCTACAGGCCCTAGTTTCTACCTTCTTAACAGCACTATCAACAAGGCAGGTCCTACAGGTCCTAGTGTCTACCTTCTTAACAACCCTATCAACAAGGCAGGTCCTACAGGCCCTAGTTTCTACCTTCTTAACAACCCTATCAACAAGGCAGGTCCTACAGGCCCTAGTTTCTACCTTCTTAACAACACTATCAACAAGGCAGGTCCTACAGGCCCTAGTTTCTACCTTCTTAACAACACTATGAACAAGGCAGGTCCTACAAGTCCTACGAGGAGAGATTGACTTCATCACTACTAGTCAGGGGAGCTCCCACCACTAAACACATGTTAGACTACATGTTAAAACACACAGACAGAGAGAGTCAGGGGAGCTCCCACCACTAAACACATGTTAAAACACACAGACAGAGAGAGTCAGGGGAGCTCCCACCACTAAACACATGTTAGACTACATGTTAAAACATACAGACAGAGAGAGTCAGGGGAGCTCCCACCACTAAACACATGTTAGACTACATGTTAAAACACACAGACAGAGAGAGTCAGGGGAGGTCCCACCACTAAACACATGTTAGACTACATGTTAAAACACACAGACAGAGAGAGTCAGGGGAGCTCCCACCACTAAACACATGTTAGACTACATGTTAAAACACACAGACAGAGAGAGTCAGGGGAGCTCCCACCACTAAACACATGTTAGACTACATGTTAAAACACACAGACAGAGAGAGTCAGGGGAGGTCCCACCACTAAACACATGTTAGACTACATGTTAAAACACACAGACAGAGAGAGTCAGGGGAGGTCCCACCACTAAACACATGTTAGACTACATGTTAAAACACACAGACAGAGAGAGTCAGGGGAGGTCCCACCACTAAACACATGTTAGACTACATGTTAAAACACACAGACAGAGAGAGTCAGGGGAGGTCCCACCACTAAACACATGTTAGACTACATGTTAAAACACACAGACAGAGAGAGTCAGGGGAGGTCCCACCACTAAACACATGTTAAAACACACAGACAGAGAGAGTCAGGGGAGGTCCCACCATGTTAGACTACATGTTAAAACACACAGACAGAGAGAGTCAGGGGAGGTCCCACCATGTTAGACTACATGTTAAAACACACAGACAGAGAGAGTCAGGGGAAGTCCCACCATGTTAGACTACATGTTAAAACACACAGACAGAGAGAGTCAGGGAAGGTCCCACCACTAAACACATGTTAGACTACATGTTAAAACACACAGACAGAGAGAGTCAGGGAAGGTCCCACCACTAAACACATGTTAGACTACATGTTAAAACACACAGACAGAGAGAGTCAGGCGAGGTCCCACCACTAAACACATGTTAGACTACATGTTAAAACACACAGACAGAGAGAGTCAGGGGAGGTCCCACCACTAAACACATGTTAGACTACATGTTAAAACACACAGACAGAGAGAGTCAGGGAGGTCCCACCACTAAACACATGTTAGACTACATGTTAAAACACACAGACAGAGAGAGTCAGGCGAGGTCCCACCACTAAACACATGTTAGACTACATGTTAAAACACACAGACAGAGAGAGTCAGGGGAGCTCTTTGACTTCCGCCGCGTTCTGTTCTGTCACTTCTCTCTCCTCTTCAGGTAATTAAGACAGGAGAGTGGAGGACTCCCTGTCAATTAGACAGCTCTGTCTGAACCACACACACTCTGTGGGAGATCTGTCAGAGAGAGACAGAGAGACCGAGAGAGAGAGAGAGAGACCGAGAGAGAGAGAGAGAGAGAGAGAGAGAGAGAGAGAGAGAGAGAGAGAGAGAGAGAGAGAGAGAGAGAGAGAGAGACAGACAGACAGACAGAGAGAAGAGAGAGACAGAGAGAAGAGAGAGAGAGAGAGGGAGACAGAGAGAAGAGAGAGACAGAGAGAGAGGGAGACAGAGAGAGAGGGAGACAGAGAGAGAGGGAGACAGAGAGAGAGAGAGACAGAGAGAGAGAGAGAGAGAGAGAGAGAGAGAGAGAGAGAGAGAGAGAGAGAGAGAGAGAGAGAGAGAGAGAGAGAGAGAGAGAGAGAGAGAGAGAGAGAGAGAGAGAGAGAGAGAGAGAGAGAGATACAGAGACAGAGATACAGAGAGATACAGAGAGATACAGAGAGATACAGAGAGAGATACAGAGAGATACAGAGAGATACAGAGAGAGACAGAGAGAGAGAGAGATACAGAGAGAGACAGACAGAGTCAGAGACAGACAGAGAGAGAGGGAGACAGAGAGAGAGGGAGACAGAGAGAGAGGGAGACAGAGAGACAGAGAGAGAGACAGAGAGAGAGAGAGAGAGAGAGAGAGAGAGAGAGAGAGAGAGAGAGAGAGAGAGAGAGAGAGACAGAGAGAGAGAGAGACAGAGAGAGACAGAGAGAGAGATAGAGACAGAGAGAGAGAGACAGAGAGAGAGATAGAGACAGAGAGAGAGAGACAGAGAGGGACAGAGAGAGAGACAGAGGGACAGAGAGAGAGAGAGAGACAGAGAGGGACAGAGAGAGACAGAGAGAAGAGACAGACAGAGAGACAGTGGCCAGTCACTGAGTACTGCCACACAGTAGGAGAGACAGTGGCCCGTCACTGAGTACTGCCACACAGTAGGAGAGACAGTGGCCCGTCACTGAGTACTGCCACACAGTAGGAGAGACAGTGGCCCGTCACTGAGTACTGAAACAGTAGGAGAAACAGTGGCCAGTCACTGAGTACTGAAACAGTAGGAGAGACAGTGGCCAGTCACTGAGTACTGAAACAGTAGGAGAGACAGTGGCCAGTCACTGAGTACTGAAACAGTAGGAGAGACAGTGGCCAGTCACTGAGTACTGAAACAGTAGGAGAGACAGTGGCCAGTCACTGAGTACTGCCACACAGTAGGAGAGACAGTGGCCCGTCACTGAGTACTGCCACACAGTAGGAGAGACAGTGGCCAGTCACTGAGTACTGCCACACAGTAGGAGAGACAGTGGCCAGTCACTGAGTACTGAAACAGTAGGAGAGACAGTGGCCCGTCACTGAGTACTGAAACAGTAGGAGAGACAGTGGCCAGTCACTGAGTACTGCCACACAGTAGGAGAGACAGTGGCCAGTCACTGAGTACTGCCACACAGTAGGAGAGACAGTGGCCAGTCACTGAGTACTGCCACACAGTAGGAGAGACAGTGGCCAGTCACTGAGTACTGCCACACAGTAGGAGAGACAGTGGCCCGTCACTGAGTACTGCCACACAGTAGGAGAGACAGTGGCCAGTCACTGAGTACTGCCACACAGTAGGAGACAGAGTCCCGTCACTGAGTACTGAAACAGTAGGAGACAGTGGCCAGTCACTGAGTACTGAAACAGTAGGAGAGACAGTGGCCCATCACTGAGTACTGAAACAGTAGGAGACAGTGGCCCGTCACTGAGTACTGAAACAGTAGGAGACAGTGGCCCGTCACTGAGTACTGAAACAGTAGGAGAGACAGTGGCCCATCACTGAGTACTGAAACAGTAGGAGACAGTGGCCCGTCACTGAGTACTGAAACAGTAGGAGACAGTGGCCCATCACTGAGTCTCTACACTACCACTAACAGAACTATAATAACCTTGGTGTTTACAGAAAGTTCATCTCATATTACTGTGTTTACAACTAATAATAACATAACTATAATAACCTTGGTGTTTACAACTAATAATAACATAACTATAATAACCTTGGTGTTTACAACTAATAATAACATAACTATAATAACCTTGGTGTTTACAACTAATAATAACATAACTATAATAACCTTGGTGTTTACAACTAATAATAACATAACTATAATAACCTTGGTGTTTACAACTAATAATAACATAACTATAATAACCTTGGTGTTTACAACTAATAATAACAGAACTATAATAACCTTGGTGTTTACAACTAATAATAACATAACTATAATAACCTTGGTGTTTACAACTAATAATAACATAACTATAATAACCTTGGTGTTTACAACTAATAATAACATAACTATAATAACCTTGGTGTTTACAACTAATAATAACAGAACTATAATAACCTTGGTGTTTACAACTAATAATAACATAACTATAATAACCTTGTTTACAGAGAGTTAATCTCATGTGTTTTGCCTGAAGATTAAATATTTGACAGGAAAAATTCACTGCAGAAATGAAACCGCTTCCCTCCTTGGTTGCTACAGAGCAGAGGAGCCTAGCAACAGCTCGGTAACAGAAGGCAGTGTCAGCGTCACTACGATGCAGAGGGAATCACTCAGCGCCTTCCAGCAGTTTACAGCTGCCTGTTATACAACAACCGCTTACGAGACGCGCACTCGCACTGTACGACAACACACACACTGTACGACAACACACATACTCGCACTGTTCGACAAACACGCACACTGTACGACAACACACACGCTCGCACTGTACGACAACACACACGCTCGCACTGTACGACAACACACACACACACTCACACTGTACGACAACACACACACGCGCACTGTACGGCAACACACACGCTCGCACTGTACGACAAACACACACACTGTATGACAACACACACACTCGCACTGTACAACAACACACACGCTCGCACTGTACGACAAACACACACACACACACTCACACTGTACGACAAACACACACACTGTACGACAACACACACACACACACACACTCACACTGTACGACAAACACACACACTGTACGACAACACACACACTCGCACTGTACGACAACACACACACACTCACACTGTACGACAACACACACACACTCACACTGTACGACAACACACACACACACACACTGTACGACAACCTGCCGCCCCAAGCTACTGTAGCAGGATCTGGTTGTGTATCTGTGTGGGCATGATCCTACTGTTTACTGGGCTTCCCAAAACACTCTCCCAGTGGAGGACCATTAGATACACACAGTAATTACAACACTTCCCCACTGTATAAAAGTCCCTGGCTCAAATGGCACCCCTTTCCCTAGATAGTGCACTTCATTTGACCACAGCCCTATGGGCCCTAGCGCACTACACAGAGAACAGGGTGCTATTTGGGATACAGCCCCTAAATCCCTGCAAAGACTAAGCTGGCTGGGCAGTGGACAGGGAGTTGAGGCTCGCTAGCTGGACCAACCCAGAGAGGGGAAATGGCATCTGGTACATAATGAGGCTTTACATGAGAGAGCAGAGTAGCAGAGCACATGGTTCATATTAATACTGATAATGTAGCAGAGCACATGGTTCATATTAATACTGATAATGTAGCAGAGCACATGGTTCATATTAATACTGATAATGTAGCAGAGCACATGGTTCATATTAATACTGATACTGATAATGTAGCAGAGCACATGGTTCATATTAATACTGATAATGTAGCAGAGCACATGGTTCATATTAATACTGATAATGTAGCAGAGCACATGGTTCATATTAATACTGATAATGTAGCAGAGCACATGGTTCATATTAATACTGATAATGTAGCAGAGCACATGGTTCATATTAATACTGATAATGTAGCAGAGCACATGGTTCATATTAATACTGATAATGACAGCAGAGCACATGGTTCATATTAATACTGATAATGTAGCAGAGCACATGGTTCATATTAATACTGATAATGTAGCAGAGCACATGGTTCATATTAATACTGATAATGTAGCAGAGCACATGGTTAATGGTAATACTGATAATGTAGCAGAGCACATGGTTCATATTAATACTGATAATGTAGCAGAGCACATGGTTCATATTAATACTGATAATGTAGCAGAGCACATGGTTCATATTAATACTGATAATGTAGCAGAGCACATGGTTCATATTAATACTAATAATGTAGCAGAGCACATGGTTCATATTAATACTGATAATGTAGCAGAGCACATGGTTCATATTAATACTGATAATGTAGCAGAGCACATGGTTCATATTAATACTGATAATGTAGCAGAGCACATGGTTCATATTAATACTAATAATGTAGCAGAGCACATGGTTCATATTAATACTGATAATGACAGACAGGGCCTGTATTAGCCCCGACAGACAGACAGACAGACAGACAGACAGACAGACAGACAGACAGACAGACAGACAGACAGACAGACAGACAGACAGACAGACAGACAGACAGACAGACAGACAGACAGACAGACAGACAGACAGACAGACAGACAGACAGACAGAAAACCCTCTCAGATGATTAAATCTGAAGTAACGACAGAGAGGCAATCTAACTAAATATCTCCATTTTTAAAAAAAGACGTCACGATTCTCACAGGATCAAAAAGTGGATAAAATTCTTTCAAAGAAAGACAGAAGGAGAACAGACAGACAGTAATTAAAAGACGTGGGACCAGACCTGCTGTTTTTGACTCTCTCTACTGCACCTGCTGTCTCTAACTCTGAATGATCGGTGTTGAAAAGCCAACTGACATTTACTCCTGAGGTGTTGACCTGTTGCACCCTCTGCAACCACTGTGATTATTATTATCTGACCCTGCTGGTCATCTATGAACATTTGAACATCTTGGCCATGTTCTGTTATAATCTCTACCCGACACAGCCAGAAGAGGACTGGCCACCCCACACAGCCTGGTTCCTCTCTAGGTTTCTTCCTAGGTTCCTGGACCCAATATAGGGCCATGTTATAACACAACCAACAACCATCAACACCTCCTAGAGACCCCATATAGGACCATGTTATAACACAACCATCAACACCTAGAGACCCCATATAGGACCATGTTATAACACAACCATCAACACCATGTTATAACACAACCATCTAGAGACCCCTAGAGACCCCATATAGGACCATGTTATAACACAACCATCAACACCTAGAGACCCCATATAGGACCATGTTATAACACAACCATCAACACCTCCTAGAGACCCCATATAGGACCATGTTATAACACAACCATCAACACCTAGAGACCCCATATAGGACCATGTTATAACACAACCATCAACACCTAGAGACCCCATATAGGACCATGTTATAACACAACCATCAACACCTAGAGACCCCATATAGGACCATGTTATAACACAACCATCAACACCTAGAGACCCCGATAGCAGAGAAACAACCGAAGCAGACCAGAGAGGCGATAGCAGAGAAACAAGAGTCAGACCAGAGAGGCGATAGCAGAGAAACAACCGAGGCAGACCTGAGAGGCATATAGCAGAGAAACAACCATCAGCAGACCAGAGAGGCATATAGCAGAGAAACAACCGAAGCAGACCAGAGAGGCGATAGCAGAGAAACAAGAGTCAGACCAGAGAGGACCGATATCAGAGAACACAACCATCAACACCTAGAGAGGACCATGTTATAACACAACCATGACAGGCAACATAGCAGAGAAACAACCATCAACAGCAGACCAGAGAGGCGATAGCAGAGAAACAACCGAAGCAGACCAGAGAGGCGATAGCAGAGAAACAAGAGTCAGACCAGAGAGGCATATAGCAGAGAAACAACCGAGGCAGACCTGACAGGCGATAGCAGAGAAACAACCATGAAGCAGACCAGAGACCCCATATAGGACCAGAGAAACAACCATCAGCAGACCAGAGAGGCATATAGCAGAGAAACAAGAGTCAGACCAGAGAGGCGATAGCAGAGAAACAACCGAGGCAGACCTGACAGGCGATAGCAGAGAAACAACCGAAGCAGACCAGAGAGGCGATAGCAGAGAAACAACCGAAGCAGACCAGAGAGGCGATAGCAGAGAAACAAGAGTCAGACCAGAGAGGCGATAGCAGAGAAACAACCGAGGCAGACCTGACAGGCGATAGCAGAGAAACAACCGAAGCAGACCAGAGAGGCGATAGCAGAGAAACAACCGAAGCAGACCAGAGAGGCGATAGCAGAGAAACAACCGAGGCAGACCAGAGAGGCGATAGCAGAGAAACAAGAGTCAGACCAGAGAGGCGATAGCAGAGAAACAACCGAGGCAGACCAGAGAGGCGAAAGCAGAGAAACAACCGAGGCAGACCAGAGAGGCGATAGCAGAGAAACAACCGAGGCAGACCAGAGAGGCGATAGCAGAGAAACAACCGAGGCAGACCAGAGAGGCGATAGAGGAGAAACAACCGAGGCAGACCTGAGAGGCATATAGCAGAGAAACAACCGAGGCAGACCAGAGAGGCGATAGCAGAGAAACAACCGAGGCAGACCAGAGAGGCGATAGAGGAGAAACAACCGAGGCAGACCAGAGAGGCGATAGCAGAGAAACAACCGAGGCAGACCAGAGAGGCGATAGCAGAGAAACAACCGAGGCAGACCAGAGAGGCGATAGCAGAGAAACAAGAGTCAGACCAGAGAGGCGATAGCAGAGAAACAACCGAGGCAGACCAGAGAGGCGATAGCAGAGAAACAACCGAGGCAGACCAGAGAGGCGATAGCAGAGAAACAAGAGTCAGACCAGAGAGGCGATAGCAGAGAAACAACCGAGGCAGACCTGACAGGCGATAGCAGAGAAACAACCGAGGCAGACCAGAGAGGCGATAGCAGAGAAACAACCGAGGCAGACCAGAGAGGCGATAGCAGAGAAACAACCGAGGCAGACCAGAGAGGCGATAGCAGAGAAACAACCGAAGCAGACCAGAGAGGCGATAGCAGAGAAACAACCGAGGCAGACCAGAGAGGCGATAGCAGAGAAACAACCGAAGCAGACCAGAGAGGCGATAGCAGAGAAACAACCGAGGCAGACCAGAGAGGCGATAGCAGAGAAACAACCGAAGCAGACCAGAGAGGCGATAGCAGAGAAACAACCGAGGCAGACCAGAGAGGCGATAGCAGAGAAACAACCGAGGCAGACCAGAGAGGCGATAGCAGAGAAACAACCGAAGCAGACCAGAGAGGCGATGGCAGAGAAACAAGAGTCAGACCAGAGAGGCGATAGCAGAGAAACAACCGAAGCAGACCAGAGAGGCGATAGCAGAGAAACAACCGAGGCAGACCAGAGAGGCGATAGCAGAGAAACAACCGAGGCAGACCAGAGAGGCGATAGCAGAGAAACAACCGAAGCAGACCAGAGAGGCGATAGCAGAGAAACAACTGAGGCAGACCAGAGAGGCGATAGCAGAGAAACAACCGAAGCAGACCAGAGAGGCGATGGCAGAGAAACAAGAGTCAGACCAGAGAGGCGATAGCAGAGAAACAAGACACACACCCAAAGCCATGATAAACAGGGTCACTGGCAATCTACTTCCCCTCTCATGGAACCAACCCATGCACTTCAACCTAGTTGCCGACTAAGATCTAACTTCCACCCTTGAGGAATCTTCTTATGGACTAATGAATAGCTGTAACCAAGGGGAACTAAATCAGTACTGTGGATGTTTCACCATTAAATCTAGGTCACTTACTAGTTGGAACACGCAAAATAAGGCCTAATATATATTTCCTTTCCACCCTGCCCACATCCATCCACTCATCTCATCTACTGGAGGTGGGCTGGTTGGTTGTGGAGTGTTACACGAGCTGGGTTACATATAGACAAATCAATACGCTCAGGGTTCATACGCTCCCACACACATCACACACCCAGCTACACTTTAATATTCCTCCTCCTACAGCACTTAGAGAGGAGAGGAGAGGATATGGGGAGGAGGAGAAGAGAGGAGAGAAGGGAGGAGGAGAGGAGGAGAAGGAGGGAGAGGATGGGAGGAGGAGAAGGGAGGAGAGGAGGGCAGGGCAGGAGGAGAAAGGGGCAGGAGAGGGGAGGGGGGGAGAAGGAGAAGAGGAGAGAAGAGGAGAGGAGAGGAGAGGAGAGGAGAGGAGAGGAGAGAGGAGAGAGAGAGAGAGAGAGAGAGAGAGAGAGAGAGAGAGAGAGAGAGAGAGAGAGAGAGAGAGAGAGAGAGTATTGTTTTACCATGTCTAAATCATATCCAAAGTGTTGGTTATTGTTGTTTACATCCATGTGGGTAATGTCCTTTACAATCAAAAGGTTTGTGTTTCTGTGAAGAAACATTTCCTAGATCACAGAAAGTACGTATCTCTCCCTCTGCCTCTCTCTCCCAGCCAGTAGCATAGTGTGGGTCTCTCTCCCAGCCAGTAGCATAGTGTGGGTCTCTCTCCCCAGCCAGTAGCATAGTGTGGGTCTCTCTCCCCAGCCAGTAGCATAGTGTGGGTCTCTCTCCCCAGCCAGTAGCATAGTGTGGGTCTCTCTCCCCAGCCAGTAGCATAGTGTGGGTCTCTCTCCCAGCCAGTAGCATAGTGTGGGTCTCTCTCGCTCTCCACTTGGCCCCAACCCTGGTCTCTCCTCTTGGCCCCAGCCCTGGTCTCTCCTCTTGGCTCCAGCCCTGGTCTCTCCTCTTGGCCCCAGCCCTGGTCTCTCCTCTTGGCCCCAGCCCTGGTCTCTCTCTCTCCTCTTGTCCCCAGCCCTGGTCTCTTCTCTTGGCCCTAGCCCTGGTCTCTCCTCTTGGCCCCAGCCCTGGTCTCTCCTCTTGGCCCCAGCCCTGGTCTCTCCTCTTGGCCCCAGCCCTGTTCTCTCCTCTTGTCTCCAGCCCTGGTCTCTCCTCTTGGCCCCAGCCCTGGTCTCTCCTCTTAGCCCCAGCCCTGGTCTCTCCCCTTGGCCCCAGCCCTGGTCTCTCCTCTTGGATCCAGCCCTGGTCTCTCTCTCTCTTCTCTTGGCCCCAGTCCTGGTCTCTCTCTCTCCTCTTGGCCCCAGCCCTGGTCTATCCTCTTGGCTCCAGCCCTGGTCTCTCCTCTTGGCTCCAGCCCTGGTCTCTCCTCTTGGCCCCAGCCCTGGTCTCTCTCTCTTCTCTTGGCCCCAGTCCTGGTCTCTCTCTCACCTCTTGGCCCCAGTCCTGGTCTCTCTCTCACCTCTTGGCCCCAGCCCTGGTCTCTCTCTCTCTTCTCTTGGCCCCAGCCCTGGTCTCTCCTCTTGGCCCCAGCCCTGGTCTCTCTCTCTCCTCTTGGCCCCAGCCCTGGTCTATCCTCTTGGCTCCAGCCCTGGTCTCTCCTCTTGGCTCCAGCCCTGGTCTCTCCTCTTGGCCCCAGCCCTGGTCTCTCCTCTTGGCCCCAGCCCTGGTCTCTCCTCTTGGCCCCAGCCCTGGTCTCTCCTCTTGGCCCCAGCCCTGGTCTCTCCTCTTGGTCCCAGCCCTGGTCTCTCTCTCGCCTCTTGGCCCCAGCCCTGGTCTCTCTCTCGCCTCTTGGCCCCAGCCCTGGTCTCTTCTCTTGGCCCCAGCCCTGGTCTCTCCTCTTGGCCCCAGCCCTGGTCTCTCCTCTTGGCTCCAGCCCTGGTCTCTCCTCTTGGCCCCAGCCCTGGTCTCTCCTCTTGGCCCCAGCCCTGGTCTCTCCTCTTGGCCCCAGCCCTGGTCTCTCCTTTTGGCCCCAGCCCTGGTCTCTCCTCTTGGCCCCAGTCCTGGTCTCTCTCTCACCTCTTGGCCCCAGCCCTGGTCTCTCTCTCACCTCTTGGCCCCAGCCCTGGTCTCTCTCTCTCTTCTCTTGGCCCCAGCCCTGGTCTCTCCTCTTGGCCCCAGCCCTGGTCTCTCTCTCTCCTCTTGGCCCTAGCCCTGGTCTCGGTCTCTCCTCTTGGCCGCAGCCCTGGTCTCTCCTCTTGGCCCCAGCCCTGGTCTCTCCTCTTGGCCCCAGCCCTGGTCTCTCCTCTTGGCCCCAGCCCTGGTCTCTCCTCTTGGCCCCAGCCCTGGTCTCTCCTCTTGGCCCCAGCCCTGGTCTCTCCTCTTGGCCCCAGCCCTGGTCTCTCCTCTTGGCCCCAACCCTGGTCTCTCCTCTTGGCCCCAGCCCTGGTCTCTCCTCTTGGCTCCAGCCCTGGTCTCTCCTCTTGGCCCCAGCCCTGGTCTCTCCTCTTGGCCCCAGCCCTGGTCTCTCTCTCTCCTCTTGGCCCCAGCCCTGGTCTCTCCTCTTGGCCCCAGCCCTGGTCTCTCCTCTTGGCTCCAGCCCTGGTCTCTCCTCTTGGCCCCAGCCCTGGTGTCTCCTCTCTCTTCTCTTGGCCCCAGCCCTGGTCTCTCTCTCTCTTCTCTTGGCCCCAGCCCTGGTCTCTCTCTCTCTTCTCTTGGCCCCAGCCCTGGTCTCTCTCTCTCTTCTCTTGGCCCCAGCCCTGGTCTCTCTCTCTCTTCTCTTGGCCCCAGCCCTGGTCTCTCTCTCTCTTCTCTTGGCCCCAGCCCTGGTCTCTCTCTCTCTTCTCTTGGCCCCAGCCCTGGTCTCTCTCTCTCTTCTCTTGGCCCCAGCCCTGGTCTCTCTCTCTCTCCTCTTGACCCCAGCCCTGGTCTCTCCTCTTGGCCCCAGCCCTGGTCTCTCTCTCTCTTCTCTTGGCCCCAGCCCTGGTCTCTCTCTCTCTTCTCTTGGCCCCAGCCCTGGTCTCTCTCTCTCTTCTCTTGGCCCCAGCCCTGGTCTCTCTCTCTCTTCTCTTGGCCCCAGCCCTGGTCTCTCTCTCTCTCCTCTTGGCCCCAGCCCTGGTCTCTCCTCTTGGCCCCAGCCCTGGTCTCCCTCTCTCCTCTTGGCCCCAGCCCTGGTCTCTCCTCCTTGCCCCAGCCCTGGTCTCTCCTCTTGGCCCCAGCCCTGGTCTCTCCTCCTTGCCCCAGCCCTGGTCTCTCCTCTTGGCCCCAGCCCTGGTCTCTCCTCTTGGCCCCAGCCCTGGTCTCTCCTCTTGGCCCCAGCCCTGGTCTCTCCTCTTGGCCCCACCTGACTGATGTCCTTTGGTCTCTGTCTCTCTCATGCCGTATATGAGTATGTGAAGTGTCCAATACAGCACCCTATTCCCTACACAGGCTAGTGCACTACATTATTCAGTAATATACCAGAGGGCTGCCCTCTGGGGATCTAGACAGACCGGTACTAGACCCCTCCAACCTACAGGTCATGGCAGGGATCAGACCGGTACTAGACCCCTCCAACCTACAGGTCATGGCAGGGATCAGACCGGTACTAGACCCCTCCAACCTACAGGTCATGGCAGGGATCAGACCGGTACTAGACCCCTCCAACCTACAGGTCATGGCAGGGATCAGACCGGTACTAGACCATGCCAACCTACAGGTCATGACAGGGATCAGACCGGTACTAGATCCCTCCAACCTACAGGTCATGGCAGGGATCAGACCGGTACTAGACCATGCCAACCTACAGGTCATGGCAGGGATCAGACCGGTACTAGACCATGCCAACCTACAGGTCATGACAGGGATCAGACCGGTACTAGACCCCTCCAACCTACAGGCCATGACAGGGATCAGACCGGTACTAGATCCCTCCAACCTACAGGCCATGACAGGGATCAGACCGGTACTAGATCCCTCCAACCTACAGGCCATGACAGGGATCAGACCGGTACTAGATCCCTCCAACCTACAGGCCATGACAGGGATCAGACCGGTACTAGACCCCTCCAACCTACAGGTCATGGCAGGGATCAGACCGGTAATAGACCATGCCAACCTACAGGTCATGACAGGGATCAGACCGGTACTAGACCCCTCCAACCTACAGGTCATGACAGGGATCAGACCGGTACTAGATCCCTCCAACCTACAGGCCATGACAGGGATCTTTACAGCCCTGAACGACCGAGGACTCAAGCGTCAGCTCACAGATCCAATTATAAGCCGACAGCCTACACTGCTGACACACCCATCACGGTCCACCGGCCAGCAGCACAATCAAATCAAATCACATTTTATGTCACATGCACCCGAATACAACAGGTGTAGAGCTTACAGTGGAATGCTGAATACAACAGGTGTAGAGCTTACAGTGGAATGCTGAATACAACAGGTGTAGTAGACCTCACAGTGAAATGCTGAATACAACAGTTGTAGAGCTTACAGTGGAATGCTGAATACAACAGGTGTAGAGCTTACAGTGGAATGCTGAATACAACAGGTGTAGAGCTTACAGTGGAATGCTGAATACAACAGGTGTAGAGCTTACAGTGGAATGCTGAATACAACAGGTGTAGAGCTTACAGTGGAATGCTTACTGACAAGCCCTGAACCAACAATGCAGTTTGAAGAAAAATACCTAAAAAAAACAAGAGATAAAAGTAACAAATAATTAAAGAGCATCAGTAAAATAACAATAGCGAGATTATATACAGGGGGTACCGGTACAGAGTCAATGTGGAGGCTAGTTACAGGGGGTACCGGTACAGAGTCAATGTGGAGGCTATATACAGGGGATACCGGTACAGAGTCAATGTGGAGGCTATATACAGGGGGTACCAGTACAGAGTCAATGTGGAGGCTATATACAGGGGGTACCGGTACAGAGTCAATGTGGAGGCTATATACAGGGGGTACCGGTATAGAGTCAATGTGGAGGCTATATACAGGGGATACCGGTACAGAGTCAATGTGGAGGCTATATACAGGGGGTACCAGTACAGAGTCAATGTGGAGGCTATATACAGGGGGTACCGGTACAGAGTCAATGTGGAGGCTATATACAGGGGGTACCGGTACAGAGTCAATGTGGAGGCTATATACAGGGGTATCTCCCGGTTCAGAGTCAATGTGGAGGCTATATACAGGGGGTACCGGTACAGAGTCAATGTGGAGGCTATATACAGGGGGTACCGGTACAGAGTCAATGTGGAGGCTATATACAGGGGGTACCGGTACAGAGTCAATGTGGAGGCTATATACAGGGGGTACCGGTACAGAGTCAATGTGGAGGCTATATACAGGGGGTACCGGTACAGTGTCAATGTGGAGGCTATATACAGGGGGTACCGGTACAGTGTCAATGTGGAGGCTATATACAGGGGGTACCGGTACAGAGTCAATGTGGAGGCTATATACAGGGGGTACCGGTACAGAGTCAATGTGGAGGCTATATACAGGGGGTACCGGTACAGTGTCAATGTGGAGGCTATATACAGGGGGTACCGGTACAGAGTCAATGTGGAGGCTATATACAGGGGGTACGGTACAGAGTCAATGTGGAGGCTATATACAGGGGGTACCGGTACAGAGTCAATGTAGAGGCTATATACAGGGGGTACTGGTACAGAGTCAATGTGGAGGCTATATACAGGTGGTACCGGTACAGAGTCAATGTGGAGGCTATATACAGGGGGTACCGATACAGAGTCAATGTGGAGGCTATATACAGGTGGTACCGGTACAGAGTCAATGGGGGCAACGGTGTTGAGGTAATTATGTAGGTAGAGTTATTAAAGTGCTAATGCATAGATAATACTGTGGTCATCACTGTTATCTCCCTGTTGGTTTCTCACTCTGGTCATCACTGTTATCTCCCTAATGGTTTCTCACTGTTTATCTCCCTAATGGTTTCTCACTGTTATCTCCCTAATGGTTTCTCAGTGTTATCTCCCTAATGGTTTCTCACTGTTATCTCCCTGTGGTTTCTCACTGTTATCTCCCTGTGGTTTCTCACCGTTATCTCCCTAATGGTTTCTCACTGTTATCTCCCTAATGGTTTCTCACTGTTATCTCCCTAATGGTTTCTCACTGTTATCTCCCTAATGGTTTCTCACTGTGGTCATCACTGTTATCTCCCTGTGGTTTCTCACTGTTATCTCCCTAATGGTTTCACATTGTTATCTCCCTAATGGTTTATCAATGTTATCTCCCTAATGTTTCTCACTGTTATCTCCCTGTGGTTTCTCACTGTTATCTCCCTAATGGTTTCACATTGTTATCTCCCTAATGGTTTCATCACTGTTATCTCCCTAATGGTTTCTCACTGTTATCTCCCTAATGGTTTCTCACTGTGGTCATCGCTGTTATCTCCCTAATGGTTTCTCACTGTGGTCATCGCTGTTATCTCCCTAATGGTTTCTCACTGTTATCTCCCTAATGGTTTCTCACTGTTATCTCCCTAATGGTTTCTCACTGTTATCTCCCTGTGGTTTCTCACTGTTATCTCCCTAATGGTTTCTCACTGTGGTCATCGCTGTTATCTCCCTAATGGTTTCTCAATGTTATCTCCCTAATGTTTCTCACTGTTATCTCCCTGTGGTTTCTCACTGTTATCTCCCTAATGGTTTCTCACTGTTATCTCCCTAATGGTTTCTCACTGTGGTCATCACTGTTATTGCCCTGATGGTTTCTCACTGTTATCTCCCTGTGGTTTCTCACTGTGGTCATCGCTGTTATCTCCCTGTGGTTTCTCACTGTGGTCATCGCTGTTATCTCCCTGTTGGTTTCTCACTGTGGTCTTCATGGTTATCTCCCTGAAGGAGGGGATAGAGGTGGAGGAGGAGAGAGGATAGAGGTGGAGGAAAGGAAAGGAAAGGAAAAGAGAGGAGAGAGGTGGAGAGAGGAGAGGGGATAGAGGTGGAGAGAGGAGAGGGGATAGAGGTGGAGGAGGAGAGAGGAGAGGGGATAGAGGTGGAGGAGGAGAGAGGAGAGGGGATAGAGATGGAGGAGGGAGGAGAGAGGTGGCGGAGGAGGGAGGAGAGAGGATAGAGGTGGAGGAGGAGAGAGGATAGAGGTGGAGGAGGAGGGAGGAGAGAGGATAGAGGTGGCGGAGGAGGGAGGAGAGAGGATAGAGGAGGAGAGAGGAGAGGGGATAGAGGTGGAGGAGGGAGGAGAGAGGTGGCGGAGGAGGGAGGAGAGAGGATAGAGGTGGAGGAGGAGAGAGGATAGAGGTGGAGGAGGAGGGAGGAGAGAGGATAGAGGTGGAGGAGGGATATGGTGTTAAAATGGGGCAGCTGCCCGAAACACGGTAGAGGGGAGAGAGATTGATGAGGAGTTTTTTGGGGTGTCTTTGAGAGGACCGCTAGGTAGGGAACCAACCTTGAGAATAATGCATCATGATCTCTAGTATCCATTTTTGTTGTAGGTCCACTATAAATAGACAACCTCTCTGCATCAGCAACACTGTGAGAGGTAGAGCATTCTCCCCATTACTCAAACCCTTACCTTACTTTGTCCCGTCCTGTTCTACTCTGCCCTGCTCTGGCCTGACCCGCTCTGGCTCGCTCTGCCCTGCTCTGCCCTGACCCGCTCTGCTCTGCTCTGCCCTGCTCTGCTCTGCTCTGCTCTGCTCTGCTCTGCTCTGCCCTGACCCGCTCTGGCTCGCTCTGCCCTGTTCCGTTCTACCCCGGCCTGCTCTACCCCGGCCTGCTCTACCCCGGCCTGCTCTACCCCGGCCTGCTCTACCCCGGCCTGCTCTACCCCGGCCTGCTCTACCCCGGCCTGTTCTACCCCGGCCTGTTCTGCCCCGGCCTGCTCTACTCTGGCCTGCTTGAAACGAATGTAGGTTGCGGTGTACTGTTGAGGGTCAACTGTGTGAAAAATAAAGTTCTCCCTACTTTTTAGTTTTGAGGCCAAACAATAAGCAAAGAGGAAATACCTTTTGTCCTCTTCTGACTAGAACTTCTGTTCCCTGAAGGAGGGAAACGAGGTACAACATCTCCATGGTGGGTTGGTCCTCTCACGACTTTGACAAGGCCAATGAATAACCTCGTCAGGGTGAAGACAGCCTGGCTGTCGTTGGTAATTCACTTTTTGCATCTGAGCTCCCAGAGTGTCTTTTATTCTCACATAAACAGATGTCTCTGCATTAGGAAAGTACTTCCTGACTTTTCACACATTTTGTTACATTAAAGCCTATTATTTTTTAAATTGATTAAATTGTATTTTTTCCTCATCTATCTACACACAATACCCCATAATGACAAAGCAAAAACAGGTTTTGAGACATTTTTGCTAATTTATTCAATATTAAAAACTGAAATCAAATTTACATCAGTATTCAGACCCTTTACTCAGTATTTTATTTAATCACCTTTGGCAGTGATTTACAGCCTCAAGTCTTCTTGGGAATGACGCTACAAGCTTGGCACACCTGTGTTTTGGGGAGTTTCTCCCATTCTTCTCTGCAGATCCTCTCAAGGTCTGTCAAGGCTTTGGAAATAGTCACAACAAGGCTTTGGAAATAGTCACAACAAGGCATTGGAAATAGTCACAACAAGGCTTTGGAAATAGTCACAACAAGGCTTTGGAAATAGTCACTAACAAGGCTTTGGAAATAGTCACAACAAGGCCTTGGAAATAGTCACAACAAGGCCTTGGAAATAGTCACAACAAAGCCTTGGAAATAGTCACAACAAGGCATTGGAAATAGTCAGAACAAGGTTTTGGAAATAGTCACAACAAGGCTTTGGAAATAGTCACAACAAGGCATTGGAAATAGTCACAACAAGGCTTTGAAAATAGTCACAACAAGGCTTTGGAAATAGTCACTAACAAGGCCTTGGAAATAGTCACAACAAGGCCTTGGAAATAGTCACAACAAGGCCTTGGAAATAGTCACAACAAGGCCTTGGAAATAGTCACAACAAGGCATTGGAAATAGTCACAACAAGGCTTTGGAAATAGTCACAACAAGGCTTTGGAAATAGTCACAACAAGGCTTCCAGTTCCCCACATATACAAGTCCAAAAGGTCCCATGTGGCTCAGTAGGTAGACCAGGGTCGTGGGTTCGATTCCCCAAGGTGGGGGTGGGGGGGGGTCTAATGCCAGTCCAGACTGTATGTTCAAACCACTTACAGATCTAATGCCAGTCCAGACTGTATGTTCAAACCACTTACAGATCTAATGCCAGTCCAGACTGTATGTTCAAACCACTTACAGATCCAATGCCAGTCCAGACTGTATGTTCAAACCACTTACAGATCTAATGCCAGTCCAGACTGTATGTTCAAACCACTTACAGATCTAATGCCAGTCCAGACTGTATGTTCAAACCACTTACAGATCTAATGCCAGTCCAGACTGTATGTTCAAACTACTTACAGATCTAATGCCAGTCCAGACTGTATGTTCAAACCACTTACAGATCTAATGCCAGTCCAGACTGTATGTTCAAACCACTTACAGATCTAATGCCAGTCCAGACTGTATGTTCAAACCACTTACAGATCTAATGCCAGTCCAGACTGTATGTTCAAACCACTTACAGATCTAATGCCAGTCCAGACTGTATGTTCAAACCACTTACAGATCTAATGCCAGTCCAGACTGTATGTTCAAACCACTTACAGATCTAATGCCAGTCCAGACTGTATGTTCAAACCACTTACAGATCTAATGCCAGTCCAGACTGTATGTTCAAACCACTTACAGATCTAATGCCAGTCCAGCAACATAACAGTCTTTCACTTTCCACTAATGCATTCTGAATGTGAATTGACTGACTCCCTGCGACACTCATACATTATTAAGCGTCTGATGACGGATCAGAATCCTGTAAGTGAATGTTTCAAGATAAGCAAACAAGCAGTCTGTTGTGATACAGATCAGACCCCATTCAGTCTGTTGTGATACAGATCAGACCCCATTCAGTCTGTTGTGATACAGATCAGACCCCATTCAGTCTGTTGTGATACAGATCAGACCCCATTCAGTCTGTTGTGATACAGATCAGACCCCATTCAGTCTGTTGTGATACAGATCAGACCCCATTCAGTCTGTTGTGATACAGATCAGACCCCATTCAGTCTGTTGTGATGCAGATCAGACCCCATTCAGTCTGTTGTGATACAGATCAGACCCCATTCAGTCTGTTGTGATACAGATCAGACCCCATTCAGTCTGTTGTGATACAGATCAGACCCCATTCAGTCTGTTGTGATACAGATCAGACCCCATTCAGTCTGTTGTGATACAGATCAGACCCCATTCAGTCTGTTGTGATGCAGATCAGACCCCATTCAGTCTGTTGTGATACAGATCAGACCCCATTCAGTCTGTTGTGATACAGATCAGACCCCATTCAGTCTGTTGTGATACAGATCAGACCCCATTCAGTCTGTTGTGATACAGATCAGACCCCATTCAGTCTGTTGTGATACAGATCAGACCCCATTCAGTCTGTTGTGATACAGATCAGACCCCATTCAGTCTGTTGTGATACAGATCAGACCCCATTCAGTCTGTTGTGATACAGATCAGACCCCATTCAGTCTGTTGTGATACAGATCAGACCCCATTCAGTCTGTTGTGATACAGATCAGACCCCATTCAGTCTGTTGTGATACAGATCAGACCCCATTCAGTCTGTTGTGATACAGATCAGACCCCATTCAGTCTGTTGTGATACAGATCAGACCCCATTCAGTCAAGTCTGTCTGAGCTCTTTGACCTCCTCCCCTCATCTAGCCCTTCTACCTCCTCCCCTCATCTAGCCCTTCTACCTCCTCCCCTCATCTAGCCCTTCTACCTCATCTCCTCTTCCTCTGGCTCCACTTCTACCTCCCCTCATCTTCATCCACTTCCTCCTCCCCTCATCTAGCCCTTCTTCCTCCTCTCCACTTCCTCTGACTCCACTTCCTCCTCTCCACTTCCTCTGACTTCACTTCCTCCTCTCCACTTCCTCTGACTCCACTTCCTCCTCTCCACTTCCTCTGACTCCACTTCCTCCTCTCCACTTCCTCTGACTCCACTTCCTCCTCTCCACTTCCTCTGACTCCACTTCCTCCTCTCCACTTACTCTGATTCCACTTCCTCCTCTCCACTTCCTCTGGCTCAACTTCCTCCTCTCCACTTCCTCCTCTCCACTTCCTCCTCTCCACTTCCTCCTCTCCTCATCTAGCCCTTCTTCCTCCTCTCCTCTTCCTCTGACTCCACTTCCTCCTCTCCACTTCCTCCTCTCCACTTCCTCTGGCTCCACTTCCTCCTCTCTTCATCTAGCCCTTCTTCCTCCTCTCCTCTTCCTCTGACTCCACTTCCTCCTCTCCACTTCCTCCTCTCCACTTCCTCTGGCTCCACTTCCTCCTCCCCTCATCTAGCCCTTCTACCTCCTCTCCACTTCCTCCTCTCCACTCCCTCTGACTCCACTTCCTCTGACTCCACTTCCTCTGACTCCACTTTCTCTGACTCCACTTCCTCCTCTCCACTTCCTCTGGCTCCACTTCTTCCTCTCCACTTCCTCTGACTCCACTTCCTCCTCTACACTTCCTCCTCTCCACTTCCTCTGACTCCACTTCCTCCTCTCCACTTCCTCTGACTCCACTTCCTCCTCCCCTCATCTAGCCCTTCTACCTCCTCTCCACTTCCTCCTCTCCTCATCTAGCCCT
>NW_025745403.1:385434-395434 GCF_021184085.1 Oncorhynchus gorbuscha | reverse complement strand
GATTAAGCCCTTTGAGATCTGCTGGCGATGGGAAATGAAAGCCTCCCATCAGTCCAATCCCAGCTAGTACAACAAGGCTCTGAGACGACCTAATCAAATCAAATTTATTTATAAAGCCCTTCTTACATCAGCTGATATCTCAAAGTGCTGTACAGAAACCCAGCCTAAAACCACAAACAGCAAGCAATGCAGGTGTAGAAGCACGGTGGCTAGGAAAAACTCCCTAGAAAGGCCAAAACCTAGGAAGAAACCTAGAGAGGAACCAGGCTATGAGGGGTGGCCAGTCCTCTTCTGGCTGTGCCAGGTTGAGATTAGAAACCAAGAGAGGAACCAGGCTATGTGGGGTGGCCAGTCCTCTTCTGGCTGTGCCAGGTTGAGATTATACACCTAGAGAGGAACCAGGCTATGTGGGGTGGCCAGTCCTCTTCTGGCTGTGCCAGGTTGAGATTATACACCTAGAGAGGAACCAGGCTATGTGGGGTGGCCAGTCCTCTTCTGGCTGTGCCGGGTGGAGATTATAACAGAACATGACCAAGATGTTCAAATGTTCATAAATGACCAGCATGGTCGAATAATAATAAGGCAGAACAGTTGAAACTGGAGCAGCAGCACAGTCAGGTGGACTGGGGACAGCAAGGAGCCATCATGTCAGGTAGTCCTGGGGCACGGTCCTAGGGCTCAGAACAGTTGAAACTGGAGCAGCAGCATGGCCAGTTGGACTGTCTGTATCCCAAATGTCTCCCTATCACCTTACAGTGCACTACTAGTGAACTACGTAGGGACCCAAGCCAGTGACTGATTAGCTGATGAGGAAAGCGATCTGCATGCTGATTGGCTGTTTAAGGACCGATAGACCTCTGAAATCAATTCTGATAAACGTTGTGTTTTCTATTTTCCTGTTCAGCGCAGTGCAACGGCAACTTGTCGGCCCGGTGGCTAATTGTGTCAGACGCGCTGGCGAGGGCGTTCCGACACACTGGCAAGGGAGAGCAATCACAACCAATCACAACCAATCACAACCAATCACAACCAATCACAACCAATCACAACCAATCACGAGTCAATCACAACCAATCACGAGTCAATCACAACCAATCACGAGTCAATCACAACCAATCACAACCAATCACAACCAATCACGAGTCAATCACAACCAATCACAACCAATCACGAGTCAATCACAACCAATCACAACCAATCACGAGTCAATCACAACCAATCACGAGTCAATCACAACCAATCACAACCAATCACAACCAATCACGAGTCAATCACAACCAATCACAACCAATCACGAGTCAATCACAACCAATCACAACCAATCACGAGTCAATCACAACCAATCACAACCAATCACGAGTCAATCACAACCAATCACAACCAATCACAACCAATCACAACCAATTACGAGTCAATCACAACCAATCACAACCAATCACGAGTCAATCACAACCAATCACAACCAATCACAACCAATCACAACCAATCACGAGTCAATCACAACCAATCACAACCAATCACAACCAATCACGAGTCAATCACAACCAATCACGAGTCAATCACAACCTATCACAACCAATCACAACCTATCACGAGTCAATCACAACCAATCACAACCAATCACAACCAATCACAACCAATCACAACCAATCACAACCAATCACAACCAATCACAACCAATCACAACCAATCACAACCAATCACTACCCTAGAAGAGAGGAAAACAACGACATGTTGAACACGCTGACCTCACAGGTGGAGGTGGAGGCTGCTTCCCTAATGCCCACACCCTATAGGGTCACAGGTGGAGGTGGAGGCTGCTTCCCTAATGCCCACACCCTATAGGGTCACAGGTGGAGGTGGAGGCTGCTTCCCTAATGCCCACACCCTATAGGGTCACAGGTGGAGGTGGAGGCTGCTTCCCTAATGCCCACACCCTATAGGGTCACAGGTGGAGGTGGAGGCTGCTTCCCTAATGCCCACACCCTATAGGGTCACAGGTGGAGGTGGAGGCTGCTTCCCTAATGCCCACACCCTATAGGGTCACAGGTGGAGGTGGAGGCTGCTTCCCTAATGCCCACACCCTATAGGGTCACAGGTGTGCCAGGTTGAGATTAGAAACCAAGAGAGGAACCAGGCTATGTGGGGTGGCCAGTCCTCTTCTGGCTGTGCCAGGTTGAGATTATACACCTAGAGAGGAACCAGGCTATGTGGGGTGGCCAGTCCTCTTCTGGCTGTGCCGGGTGGAGATTATAACAGAACATGACCAAGATGTTCAAATGTTCATAAATGACCAGCATGGTCGAATAATAATAAGGCAGAACAGTTGAAACTGGAGCAGCAGCACAGTCAGGTGGACTGGGGACAGCAAGGAGCCATCATGTCAGGTAGTCCTGGGGCACGGTCCTAGGGCTCAGAACAGTTGAAACTGGAGCAGCAGCATGGCCAGTTGGACTGTCTGTATCCCAAATGTCTCCCTATCACCTTACAGTGCACTACTAGTGAACTACGTAGGGACCCAAGCCAGTGACTGATTAGCTGATGAGGAAAGCGATCTGCATGCTGATTGGCTGTTTAAGGACCGATAGACCTCTGAAATCAATTCTGATAAACGTTGTGTTTTCTATTTTCCTGTTCAGCGCAGTGCAACGGCAACTTGTCGGCCCGGTGGCTAATTGTGTCAGACGCGCTGGAGAGGGCGTTCCGACACACTGGCAAGGGAGAGCAATCACAACCAATCACAACCAATCACAACCAATCACAACCAATCACAACCAATCACGAGTCAATCACAACCAATCACGAGTCAATCACAACCAATCACGAGTCAATCACAACCAATCACAACCAATCACAACCAATCACGAGTCAATCACAACCAATCACAACCAATCACGAGTCAATCACAACCAATCACAACCAATCACGAGTCAATCACAACCAATCACGAGTCAATCACAACCAATCACAACCAATCACAACCAATCACGAGTCAATCACAACCAATCACAACCAATCACGAGTCAATCACAACCAATCACAACCAATCACGAGTCAATCACAACCAATCACAACCAATCACGAGTCAATCACAACCAATCACAACCAATCACAACCAATCACAACCAATTACGAGTCAATCACAACCAATCACAACCAATCACGAGTCAATCACGAGTCAATCACAACCAATCACAACCAATCACAACCAATCACGAGTCAATCACAACCAATCACAACCAATCACAACCAATCACAACCAATCACGAGTCAATCACAACCAATCACGAGTCAATCACAACCTATCACAACCAATCACAACCTATCACGAGTCAATCACAACCAATCACAACCAATCACAACCAATCACAACCAATCACAACCAATCACAACCAATCACTACCCTAGAAGAGAGGAAAACAACGACATGTTGAACACGCTGACCTCACAGGTGGAGGTGGAGGCTGCTTCCCTAATGCCCACACCCTATAGGGTCACAGGTGGAGGTGGAGGCTGCTTCCCTAATGCCCACACCCTATAGGGTCACAGGTGGAGGTGGAGGCTGCTTCCCTAATGCCCACACCCTATAGGGTCACAGGTGGAGGTGGAGGCTGCTTCCCTAATGCCCACACCCTATAGGGTCACAGGTGGAGGTGGAGGCTGCTTCCTAATGCCCACACCCTATAGGGTCACAGGTGGAGGTGGAGGCTGCTTCCCTAATGCCCACACCCTATAGGGTCACAGGTGGAGGTGGAGGCTGCTTCCCTAATGCCCACACCCTATAGGGTCACAGGTGGAGGTGGAGGCTGCTTCCCTAATGCCCACACCCTATAGGGTCACAGGTGGAGGTGGAGGCTGCTTCCCTAATGCCCACACCCTATAGGGTCACAGGTGGAGGTGGAGGCTGCTTCCCTAATGCCCACACCCTATAGGGTCACAGGTAGAGGTGGAGGCTGCTTCCCTAATGCCCACACCCTATAGGGTCACAGGTGGAGGCTGCTTCCCTAATGCCCACACCCTATAGGGTCACAGGTGGAGGTGGAGGCTGCGTCCCTAATGCCCACACCCTATAGGGTCACAGGTGGAGGTGGAGGCTGCTTCCCTAATGCCCACACCCTATAGGGTCACAGGTGGAGGTGGAGGCTGCTTCCCTAATGCCCACACCCTATAGGGTCACAGGTGGAGGTGGAGGCTGCTTCCCTAATGCCCACACCCTATAGGGTCACAGGTGGAGGTGGAGGCTGCTTCCCTAATGACCACACCCTATAGGGTCACGGGTGGAGGTCGAGGTTGCTTCCCTAATGCCCACACCCTATAGGGTCACAGGTGGAGGTGGAGGCTGCTTCCCTAATGCCCACACCCTATAGGGTCACAATTTCTACTCCGATCTGGCAATCTACTCCAATTTCTACTCCGATCTGGCAATCTACTCCAATTTCTACTCCGATCTGGCAATCTACTCCGATCTGGCAATCTACTCCAATTTCTACTCCGATCTGGCAATCTACTCCAATTTCTACTCCGATCTGGCAATCTACTCCAATTTCTACTCCGATCTGGCAATCTACTCCTATTTCTACTCCGATCTGGCAATCTACTCCTATTTCTACTCCGATCTGGCAATCTACTCCTATTTCTACTCCGATCTGGCAATCTACTCCTATTTCTACTCCGATCTGGCAATCTACTCCAATTTCTACTCCGATCTGGCAATCTACTCCTATTTCTACTCCGATCTGGCAATCTACTCCTATTTCTACTCCGATCTGGCAATCTACTCCTATTTCTACTCCGATCTGGCAATCTACTCCTATTTCTACTCCGATCTGGCAATCTACTCCTATTTCTACTCCGATCTGGCAATCTACTCCTATTTCTACTCCGATCTGGCAATCTACTCCTATTTCTACTCCGATCTGGCAATCTACTCCTATTTCTACTCCGATCTGGCAATCTACTCCGACTGCCTGTGCCAGAGAGCAGAATAACTGATGAATTTAAGAACACGATTGGCTGAGACAATGGGTGGGTTGGACATGCCGAGAGATGAGTTCTGATTGGTCTACCATGTAAGCGTGTTTCTGTCTATAACATGATCTGCTCGGTAGGTGTAGATAATCCATGCTACCAATCCGCTTTTATGAAAGATACAACGTTAACTATGAAGAACTGCAAAAGTGTTGCTTCTGCTCTTAACAACATCACTGCCCTGAATTTAGCAGCCGCTATCGACAACGATAAGTTGGGGAAAAAGTAGTGACGGGCTACTTCCTGTTCACGCCACGGTGTGATCCGGAGTGACTGGACACAACGCTGGACAAACAAGATGGAGTCAACAGGGCGTCCAGTCTGCCGTGAAGCGTTCATGCGGGTCTAACTACATTTTCAGATATTCTACATTTCTAATTTAGTCAGAACGTCATTTTCATTGCAAACTGGTTCGAGCCCTCGACCCGGGCTCGAACCAGGGACCCTCTGCACAGTCAACAGCATCAATGTAACAGTGTAACTTTAGACCGTCCCCTCGCCCTCGACCCGGGCTCGAACCAGGGACCCTCTGCACACATCAACAACAGTCACCTACGAAGCATCGTTACCCATCGCTCCACAAACCGCTAACTAGCTAGCCATTTCACATCCGTTACATATTGTTGTCTCTAAATGATTTCATATCGATTCCCTGGGTCAACTCATGTCTTCATGTGTATCGGAGTTGTTGGTGTTCAAGCAGACAGAAATCCGTTGGGTTCAGGTTTATCAAAGCAGAATGACTTTCCTGTTGTTCCTCAACTGCAGTGTCTGATTTTATACTTTACTCCAAATGTAAAAAACAATTTTTCCAAATTACAAAAGGACTGAATCCAGGTGGTCACATATGGCCACTCCCCTTTCTGTGATCTGTCACATATGGCCACTCCCCTTTCTGTAATCTGTCACATATGGCCACTCCCCTTTCTGTGATCTGTCACATATGGCCACTCCCCTTTCTGTAATCTGTCACATATGGTCACTCCCCTTTCTGTGATCTGTCACATATGGCCACTCCCCTTTCTGTAATCTGTCACATATGACCACTCCCCTTTCTGTAATCTATCACATATGACCACTCCCCTTTCTGTAATCTGTCACATATGGCCACTCCCCTTTCTGTAATCTGTCACATATGGCCACTCCCCTTTCTGTAATCTGTCACATATGGCCACTCCCCTTTCTGTAATCTGTCACAGCTAAATACATTATAATACAATTTACTTCAATGTCTTTATCAAACTCCATTCTATTCTCCAGGTCACGAGGTCACAAATACGGTATAATATCGGTACCATTTCAGATCACCCCAACTCAGCCATACGATCACAGGTTCCTCCTCCTCCTCCTCCTCCTCCTCCTCCTCCCTTCAGTCAGTCAGAGAAAGGTCAGGTTCAAAGCTGGTCTTCAAAGGCATCCATGTGGCAAGAACCTCTGCTGTGGTACCACCTCCCCCTCTCCACTTCCTCCTCCTCCCTCTCTTCCTCCCCCTCTCCACTTCCACCCCTCCCTCCCTCTCCTCCCACTCTCCACTTCCTCTACCTCCCTCTCCTCCCCCTCTCCACTTCCTCCTCCTCCCTCTTCACTTCAGCGTCCTCCTCCTACCCCCTCTCCTCCCCCTCTCCACTTCCTCCTCCTCCCTCTCCTCCCCCTCCTCCTCCCTCTTCACTTCAGCGTCCTCCTCCTACCCCCTCTCCTCCCCCTCTCCACTTCCTCCTCCTCCCCTCTCCTCCCCCTCTCCACTTCCTCCTCCTCCCTCTCCTCTTCCTCCTCCTCCCTCTTCACTTCAGCGTCCTCCTCCTACCCCTCTCCTCCCCCTCTCCACTTCCTCCTCCTCCCTCTCCTCCCCTCCTCCCCTCTCCACTTCCTCCTCCTCCCTCTCCTCCCCCTCCACCTCCTCCCCCTCTCCACTTCCTCCTCCTCTTTACTTCAGCGTCCTCCTCCTCCCCCTCTCCTCCCCCTCTCCACCTCCTCCTCCTCCCCTCCTCCTCCTCCTCCCTCTCCACCTCCTCCCCCTCTCCTCCTCCTCCTCCCTCTTTACTTCAGCGTCCTCCCGCCCCACTTCCTCATCCACTTCCACGCAAGATGTAAAATGTTGGTTTCATGAGATCCCAGAAAATGATCCATATGCATGATCCAAAGCTTTTGTGCACAGATGTGTTAACATCCCTGTTAGTGGGTATTTTCCCTTTGCCTAAATAATCCATCAGATGCGGCATATCAATTAAACAGCATGATCATTACACAGGTGCACCTTGTGCCGGGGACAATAAAAGGCCACTCTAAAATGTGCAGTTTTGTCACACAACCCAATGCCACAGATGTCTCAAGTTCTGAGGGAGCGTGCAATTGGCATGCTGACTGCAGGAATGTCCAGCTGAGCTGTTGCCAGATCATTTAATGTTCATTTCTCTACCAACATCGTTTTAGAGAATTTGGCAGAACGTCCAACTGGCCTCACAACCCCAGACCATGTCAAACCACGCCAGCCAAGAACCTCCACATTTGGCTTCTTCACCTGTGGGATCGTCTGAGACCAGCCACCTGGACAGCTGATGAAACTGTGGGATGGTCTGAGACCAGCCACCTGGACAGCTGATGAAACTGTGGGATGGTCTGAGACCAGCCACCTGGACGGCTGATGAAACTGTGGGATGGTCTGAGACCAGCCACCTGGACAGCTGATGAAACTGTGGGATCGTCTGAGACCAGCCACCTGGACAGCTGATGAAACTGTGAGTTTGTACAACTGAAGAATTTTTGCACAAACTGTCAGAAACCGTCTCAGGGAAGCTCATCCGAGTGCTCATCGTCCTCACCAGGGTCTTGAACTGACTTCAGTGGGCAAACGCTCGACTCCGATGCTCGACTCCGACGCTCGACTCCGACGCTCGACTCCGACGCTCGACTCCGACGCTCGACTCCGACGCTCGACTCCGACGCTCGACTCCGACGCTCGACTCCGATGCTCGACTCCGATGCTCGACTCCGATGCTCGACTCCGATGCTCGACTCCGATGCTCGACTCCGATGCTCGACTCCGACGGCCACGCTGGAGAAGTGTGCTCTTCATGGATGAATCCCGGTTTTACCGGGCAGATGGCGTCGTGTGGGCGAGCGGTTTGCTGATGTCATTGATGTGAAGGGAATTCCCCACGGTGGCTGTGGGGTTAAGGGCGGCCATACGCTACAGACAAAACAATTGCATTTTATCGATGGCAATTTGAATGCACAGAGATATCGTGACGAGATCCTGAGGCCCATTGTCGTGCCACTCTAACCACTAGGCTACCTGCCGTCCCTACACTCTAACCACTAGGCTACCCTGCCGTCCCTACACTCTAACCACTAGGCTACCTGCCGTCCCTACACTCTAACCACTAGGCTACCTGTCGTCCCTACACTCTAACCACTAGGCTACCTGCCGTCCCTACACTCTAACCACTAGGCTACCTGCCGTCCCTACACTCTAACCACTAGGCTACCTGCCGTCCCTACACTCTAACCACTAGTCTACCTGCCTCCTCTACACTCTAACCACTAGGCTACCTGCCGTCCCTACACTCTAACCACTAGGCTACCTGCCGTCCCTACACTCTAACCACTAGGCTACCTGCCGTCCCTACACTCTAACCACTAGGCTACCTGCCGTCCCTACACTCTAACCACTAGGCTACCTGCCGTCCCTACACTCTAACCACTAGGCTACCTGCCGTCCCTACACTCTAACCACTCGGCTACCTGCCGTCCCTACACTCTAACCACTAGGCTACCCTGCCGTCCCTACACTCTAACCACTAGGCTACGCTGCCGCCTCTACACTCTAACCACTAGGCTACCCTGCCGTCCCTACACTCTAACCACTCGGCTACCTGCCGTCCCTACACTCTAACCACTAGGCTACCTGCCGTCCCTACACTCTAACCACTAGGCTACCTGCCGTCCCTACACTCTAACCACTAGGCTACCTGCCGTCCCTACACTCTAACCACTAGGCTACCTGCCTCCTCTACACTCTAACCACTAGGCTACCTGCCTCCTCTACACTCTAACCACTAGGCTACCTGTCGTCCCTACACTCTAACCACTAGGCTACCTGCCGTCCCTACACTCTAACCACTAGGCTACCTGCCGTCCCTACACTCTAACCACTAGGCTACCCTGCCGTCCCTACACTCTAACCACTAGGCTACCTGCCGTCCCTCCACTCTAACCACTCGGCTACCTGCCGTCCCTACACTCTAACCACTAGGCTACCCTGCCGTCCCTACACTCTAACCACTAGGCTACCCTGCCGTCCCTACACTCTAACCACTAGGCTACCCTGCCGTCCCTACACTCTAACCACTAGGCTACCCTGCCTCCTCTACACTCTAACCACTAGGCTACCCTGCCGTCCCTACACTCTAACCACTAGGCTACCCTGCCGTCCCTACACTCTAACCACTAGGCTACCTGCCTCCTCTACACTCTAACCACTAGGCTACCCTGCCGTCCCTACACTCTAACCACTAGGCTACCTGCCTCCTCTACACTCTAACCACTAGGCTACCTGCCTCCTCTACACTCTAACCACTAGGCTACCTGCCTCCTCTACACTCTAACCACTAGGCTACCCTGCCGTCCCTACACTCTAACCACTAGGCTACCTGCCTCCTCTACACTCTAACCACTAGGCTACCTGCCTCCTCTACACTCTAACCACTAGGCTACCTGCCTCCTCTACACTCTAACCACTAGGCTACCCTGCCGTCCCTACACTCTAACCACTAGGCTACCCTGCCTCCTCTACACTCTAACCACTAGGCTACCCTGCCTCCTCTACACTCTAACCACTAGGCTACCCTGCCTCCTCTACACTCTAACCACTAGGCTACCCTGCCGTCCCTCCACTCTAACCACTAGGCTACCTGCCGTCCCTCCACTCTAACCACTAGGCTACCTGCCTCCATGACATCATCAGCTGCTACAT